>NW_024096879.1:0-93956 GCF_016545835.1 Crotalus tigris
TCTCAGTAGCTGTGTCATCTGTGTTGGCCAAAACGATCACAGTTGTGCTGGCATTCCTAGCCTCAAAACCAGGCAACAAAGTGAAAAGATGGTTGGGGAAGAGCTTGGCCAACTCCATCATCCTTTCTTGTTCTGCTGTCCAGATTTTCATCTGTGCCATGTGGTTAGGAGCTTCTCCCCCATTTCCTGACTCTGATCTGCACTCCCAGCCTGGAGAGATTATCCTTCAATGCAACGAAGGCTCTGTCATCATGTTTTATGTTGTCCTTGGCTACATGGGCTTCCTTGCTGCAATTTGCTTCACTGTGGCTTTCCTGGCCAGGAACCTTCCTGGAGCTTTCAATGAAGCCAAGCTGATCACCTTCAGCATGCTGGTCTTCTGCAGTGCCTGGGTTTCCTTCCTCCCCACTTACCTGAGCACTAAAGGAAAATACATGGTGGGTGTGCAGGTCTTCTCCATCTTGTCCTCCAGTGCTGGACTGTTGGGCTGCATCTTTTTCCCCAAGTGCTACATTATCATCCTGAGACCAAATCTAAACACTAAGGAACATCTAATGACAAAAGCAGGAGAATGATGGTGAAATTATTTCTTAGGTTTATAACTTTTCATTATGCATTATTATTGGTTTATATGCTTTGGAATTGCTTGTCAAACTTACGTTTATTATAATTGAAGGAAATAAATATGTGTAGTTTGATAGTTAAATACAAATTCAAGATAATCATCAAATACATTAAAGATAGATAGATAGATAGATAGATAGATAGATAGATAGATAGATAGATAGATAGATAGCAGACATTTATTTATATACTGTAACTTCCTGACAGGTTTGGCATATCGGTATTAAAGTGAATTGGACTGAAGAGGATTGAAAATAAAACTCATCCTGATCTGGTTTGGGGATTCAGTAGCTCAACCAAGCTGAGGCAGGTACAAGAAGGCCATGGGTCAACTCCCAGACTGAAATGAAAATCAACTTTACTAAAGGTGTTGAAAGAAAATGCTGTAAGGTTGGAATAGAACAGAACAGAATAGAAAGGGATCTTGTAGGTCTTCTAGTCCAGCCCCCTGCTGGAACAGGAGAACATATACCAGTGATGGCGAACCTTTTAGAGACCAAGTGCCCAAAAACTGGCCCCGCCTCAGCTCCACCTCTGCCCTGCCCTCAACCCGTCCCCCACCTTGCCTGCCCGCAGGGCCACTCACCACCTCCAGGGTCCGCTGCAGCTTGCCCAGGCAGCCCAGCAGCGCTATGGTGGTCATGCCCTTTGCCTGCACCCTGCAGCATCAACTGTGCACGATGGGTGTGAGGGAAGAGTTTTGTCTATGCTGCTTGGCTTCTATATCATTGGCTGTGCTGCTCCATGTGGGCCACACTCAGGGGCGACTCTCCTTCAGGGTGGCTTCTGGAGAGGAAGAGGTCGCAGGGGAGGTGAGGCTGGGGCAATGGCATGTGTGCCCACAGAGAGGCTCTGAGTGCCACTTCTGCCACCCATGCCATAGATTCACCAACACTGACCTATACTTTTTCAGACAAGCAACTGTCCAGTCTCCTCTGAAAAACCTCCAGTGATGGAGTGCCCACAACTTTTGGGAGTAAGCTGTTCCCGTTTATTTGTCCTCAGCGTCAGGAAGTTTCTCTTTAGTTCCAGGTTGCTTCTCTCTTTGGTCAGTTTCTATCCGTTGTTTCTCGCCTGCCCTCTGGTGCTTGGGAGAATAATTTGACCTCACCCCCTCTTCGTTGTGGCAGCCCCCCCAAATACTGGAATGCTGCTATCATGTCACCCCTATTTCTTTAGACTTGCCAGACTCAAGAAAGGAAGAGTGGTTGAGAATCATGCGGGGGGGGGGCAGGGTCCCAAAAGAAGTGCACCTCCCAGAAAAACACCCCCTCCCCCCATCCAGACCCACTGATTCCACCTCTGGGACTGGGAGACTCCACGTCTTTCTCCCCTCTCTTTGGGGGCGCTTGTGGGGCAGCATCCAGGGGCTCTGTTGGGCTCCCCCTGAAGTTGCTGCTGGTTGGAACACTGGCCTGGATCCTTGGAAGCCAAGGGGGGAAGGAGACCCCCGGTAAGGAGGGGGCCGAGAGGGAGAGGAGAGGGGCTGGGGGGAGGATATGGTTGGGAGGAACCCCTGATACTTGTTGGGGGGGAAGAAAGCTGCTGGGTCTCCAGCCGTACTTTGGGAAACTGGTCGAGGGTAAGAGTGGTGGAAGTCTGCAAAAGCCTCCATCTCTGCGTGGTCTCCTCCCCCTTTCTCCCCACATCCCCCCCAGGGGGACGCAGAGGGACCCGCTCTTTCCCAATTTTAGCCAAGGTGGGGAGTCGCAGCTGGGCCCGTCTCTCGCTCCTCTCCCCCCAATATCTGGGTCAGAGTCGGCTGCATCGAAAGAGGAAGGAGGCGGAAAGCGAAAGCGAAAGAGGGAAATTTTCCGACCTGAATCCACACAAAGAAAAAGATGCATTTTAGAAAATGTATTTTTGCTTCTTCGGAAACCACTTTTTCTTCTGAATCTCCAATTTGAGGCTTTGAAGGTCCCGCAAGAGTGGAGCTTCGGTCCCTTCTGGGGGAGACTCTAGATTTGGGGAGGAGACCAAGAACCCCCCCACCTCCATAATCCCCCATTGCTCAGTTGGGACCTGGAGGGGAGGGGGGAACTGAGGGAGGAGGACTTGGGGGCGGGTCTGAATTGGGGGATGCTTTCAGTCTTGGGGGGCTGCAGCTCAAGGGGGTGTTTCAGAGCAGCCCTGCAGGGGAGTTTGGATTTCATTTTGCTCTCCCCCCCCTTGATCCTGCCTAAGTGGCTGCAGGGAGGGAGGCACGCAGCCAGGGGGGACTTGGGGGTCTCTGAAGCGGCTGACTGAGGAGTCCAGCCCCTCCTCACCGAGGTTTCCATTCCCTGCTTTGCTTCCAGAGAAGTGGCCCAGTGCCCCCCTCCAGCAGCAGGGAGAGCCCAGGGACGCCCCCAGCCCCAAAGGTGGAATCAGGGGGGGTCCTCCGAGAAGGGGCGGAGGAGGCGTTTTCCTCGGAATTCAGAACTGGAAATGCCCTGACGGAGAGGAACCAATGGGAAATCTCCCTCCTGCAGCATCATCTGTCTCCGGGCGGAGTCCCCTGTGACTTCACCCACCGGCAGACACAGCGAAGGTGATCCAGGGAGGGACGTCTCCCCCCCCTCCATCCCCAGGGAGGCCGCCCTGTTCTCCGCCCTCCCTCCCCGGCCCTGGCATCTTTTGGGGGGCGAGATGGACGTGGGGGAAAATTGTCTGGAGGGGAGCAACCGAGGGGATCAGGGTCCCGAAGAGGGAGGGAGGCGGGGGGGGGGGCGCTGGGTGCGAATGGGGCAGGAGCCTCCGTGGCTTGTGAGGGGCTCAAACGGGCTCCGATCCTGGAGAAAGAGGCCCGGATGAAGCCAGGAGAACCTCCAGCTCCAGAAGCTTCCCAGCCACGGAAGAGGCTCTCGGGGGAAGCAGGAATAGGGGGTCTCCCAGGGGTCCCCTCCTTCTGGCAGGGCTTGGAGAGATTGAGGAGGGGGTCCTGCCCCTTCCCCTCCCTGGGATCTGCCCACCCTCCTCCCGAACCGGTTCTGGATTTAGGCCTAAACTAGCCTGGATAGTCAATCCAGAGACAGGGGAGGCCTCAATTTGGGGAGGGGGAGGGGAGAAGGGAGGACTCTCTGAGGGGGGTCAGGAAAGAAGAGGAGGAAGAGGAAGGAAGGAGGGAGGAATTCCAGTATTTTTCCTACAATATAAATTTTATTCTTTTATAGCAAAGGGAAGGGAAGGGATTCGTAGGAAGAGTAATGGGGATGAAGCTGCTGTGGGTTCAAAGGGGGGAGAGATTTGGGCTTCTGGACTGGCAGGCAGGCCCAGAGTCCCTGGGGTCAGTCTAGATGGTCTCCACCCCTCCCTCCCAAGAAAAGGAGGCCCTGAAAGAAAGATGAGGGGCCTCTCAGCAGGAAAAGCTCCAGGCTGCCATTCCCTCCTCCCCCCAATCTAAAATCTTGAGCCTCCATTTTTCAGAGGTTGCAAAAGAGACAGAAATTCATCAGCTACTGAAAAAAAAAAACTTCCTTTCCCATCAGGAATCAGGAAGGACGGCAGAATTAATTCACAAGTGCTGAAGAAAAAGAGACGAGGAAGAAAATTAGAATATAAACCATCAGTGTTAATAACGTATTATTCATACAGCCTCTCCCCCCCAGGAAAACCCACACTGCAGGGAGGTGGTTGATAGGCAGGGGCAGAATGAGGGAGAATCCCCCCCCTTTCAGGGATGAAAAGGATGCAAATAACCAGCAATTCATCTTCTGGGGCTGATGGAATTTTCCCCAATTGAATTAATTGGGGGGGGATTAATCAAGAGAGGAGGCCTCCCCCCCAGATGTTTCATATTAACAAAGAAGATGGGGTCAGGATGGGGCCTGGTAGCAAATCCGGGTGTCACTTTGCCAGGAATTGTGTGAAATGTCACAACGAGACTTCCTTTCCCAATGCAATTTCCCAAAACCTGGAAACCTCCTGGGCCAGATTTTAGTGTTTGTGTGTGTGTGTTTGTTTTTCATTGCACTATTTTCAGGTCTCTGAAAGGAAAAGCTGCTCAAAATTTCAAAAATTTGTGTTATCCACAGCTAGGAGGTTTTGTTCAGGCACATTTTTTTTTTTTTAAAAAAAGGAACAATTAATGAATGTTCAAGAAACATCCATAACTTGGGGAGAAACTCACCTGCAGGAGGCTGGATGGGAGTTGCTGGAAGGAGAAAAAGAGCCAATCAGGACCCTTCATGGCCTGGAGGACTCAGGGGGTCCCCCTCCCCATCAATAGCCCATAATAGGTTGCACAATGCTCACTTATACAGTAGACTCTCAGAGAACAGACTTTCCCAAGCAAATTTCCAAGGGGGCCTCCTTGCCATCTGCTAAGCTTGCTGAGAGGCCTCCCCTGGATGGTCCCCTCCCCACAATCTCTCATCCAGCCCCCCAGACTCACCTTTCTTGCTCTTCAGGTGGAGGGAGAGCCCCATGGCAAAGAAGATCACCCCGATCACGGCCGCCACGATCCCTGTCCAGAGTTTGCTCCTGGCAGAATTGGAGGATCTGGGCTCTGGGGAAGGAGAAGGAGCCTCACTGAGTAGGAAGATCAGGGCCAGCTCCCCCCCCCAGGAGGGTCCATCCCAGCTCCCCCCACAGGGAGGGTCTCTCCCCCCTTCTCAGGGCAGGAAAGGGTCTCCAGAGGGGGAGGGGAGGGGCTCACCCCACTGGACGGTGATCGGGGCCTCCAGGCTGGCATGCTCCACCTGGCAGATGTAGACGTCCCCCCGCTGGGGCTGGGTCTCCAGCATCACCTGGAGCTGGTAGGTCCAGTCTCCGTTCTGCAGCTCCTCCCCGAAGGCCACACCCTCCTCCTCCGGCCGCCCGTTCTTCAGCCACCGGACCTTAATCTCCACGGGGTAGAAGCCCCTCACGATGCAGAGGAGGATGGTGTTAGGGGAAGTGGGATCCAGCTTGGTGGGGGAGATGGAGACGGTGGGCTTGGCTGGAGGGGAGGAGGGGGAGGGG
The DNA here is from genome assembly GCF_016545835.1 of Crotalus tigris. Taxonomy (NCBI): domain Eukaryota; kingdom Metazoa; phylum Chordata; class Lepidosauria; order Squamata; family Viperidae; genus Crotalus; species Crotalus tigris. The sequence continues at coordinate 5,566 of NW_024096879.1, forward strand.
GAGGAGAAGGGACATGGGGGGGAGACACAGGAGGGGCCAGAACAGGAGACCAAGTTGGTTAGTTCAGGCCAAGAGCCCTTTTCAGTCCTGAAAATATTATTTGTTTTAAGTCGTTTCCAAAGCAATTTCCAGCAAGAAATTAAATGGGATCCTGAAAGATGGAAAAACATAAATCGTTCCTGGTTGGGATCAGTTTCCATCATATTGCACAAGTCCAACAGAAATAAATACTGGAAACGCCCCAGGATGGAAGGAATTTCCTGCCAGATTTGGGGGAGATGTAAAGAGACCCAGAAGACAGGGAAGATACACAGCATGTTTTGGAGAATTGCAGGGATCCCACTCAAAAGAAAACCACATTTTTTAAAAAATAGGTAGAATACCAGAACATTTATTTATTTATTAAATTTGTTTGCCACCATTTCATGATAAAATGACTCTAGGCAGCTGACAGCAGGGCTTTTCAACTGGTGGTAAGTGTACCACCTGTGGTACATGAACACATGACAGATGGTATGCTGCCCTGCCCAGCCAAGTGTAGTGGGGGAGCGAACGAGCCAGCAAAGGAAGGACTTACTGTGAGTGGAGCTGCAGAGTGGCTGGGGTGAGGCAAAGGCCCCAGGCTCATTTCCGGTTCACCCCCCTCCCCCATGAGAAAGGAGGAAGAGGGCGCAGAGACAGCTGGTGGCTGAGGAGATCAGGCAGATCCCAGGACCACAGAAGAGATCCCTCTTGATCTCCTCCTTCAGCAAATGGCTCAACCCTTGGGTGGATTAATGGGGGGGTGAGTGAGCTCCCCCCCAAGAGGGTCCTTCATAGATCCACTCCAGATCAGAGAACTTTTGCTAACAACGTTTCTCTCCATTGAGGGATTCTCTTATGAACACCTCATTATATAAAGTTTAAGAACATGCAATTTTTAAAGGTTTGGTTATTTGTAATTTAGTCCTGGGATCTGGTCGGGATTTTTTTATGAACAGTTAATTATCCTCCCAGGTTTGCAGGGAAGAATTTAGGAGTAAAAATGAATTCTAGACTGAATATGCGGAGAACAAAATCTGTGTTGGTTCCCATTAAATATTCCATAATTTTTGGAAGGAGAAAATGCCCAGCATCTCCCCATAAAATGCCTTTTTCTCTTGGGATCTGGTGGTTTTTCTCTCATGGAAGAAAGATCTTCTTTAATTCTTTGGTAGCGTATTATTTTGGGAGACCCTGGCAACAACAAATGGCAACAACTGCAGATGAAACTCTGGTTTTGCACTATGAAACCTTATCAGTTGATAGAAATAAATAATAAAAATACAAACAAATAAAATTAGACCAACAAACGTAGGCAATTTGCCAGGAATCTGGAACAGGGAACTAAACAACCTGAGGCTTCAGGGCTGAACGATGCCCAAAATTCAGTTTTAATGTTTGTGGGGGTTTTTTGAATCTTTGCCCCCAAATGAGGAACCTTCCCAGATACGAAGAGAGAAGCGATTCGGCTGCAGGTGAAGCTGAGTCTCTGACCAAAAAGGGGGTTTCAGGGGGGGCTTTTCTCCCAGACCCCCAACATTGGATGAACAAATGACTCTGAATAAAGGATAAAAAGAACTGAAAGAGGGTCAGGGCACAGCAGACGAAAGAGCCTTCCCTGATTCCCTTTTCCTTTGGAAGTTCACTTTTTATCCTAAAATCCCAAAGGCCCCAGAGGTGAAGGGAGCCCCTCCCCCACTCCTGGCCTTCCAGAAAGGGGGGGAAAGGGGGCTCTGGGGCTTTGCTTGGGGAGCAGAGAGGGGGAGGAGACAGCCGTGGGGCCGGTCAGCCTCCTGAAGCCCCCGCAACCTTTTCATAAACTTTTATCACTGGATTTTAATCATTCCTGCCTTTTAAATCTTAAATTATATAGATTATTTTGGTGGTTTTATATTTTATGTGTACACCATGCAAAGTCCCTCTGTGGGAGAGAGACAGATGGTTTTAAAAGTTGATAAGTAAATCAATAAATATTATTTAATAAAAATATTATATTGAAATATTATATAGCATATAGTATAGATTATTGAAAAATTATACTGGGCAAAAGAGAGACCTTGCCGGATTCCTCCCCCCCCCAAAAAAAATATAATATTTGGTATAATTTTCTGGAAAGACGTTTTCTTAGGCACGGGAAACTTTAGACCTTGGGAAGAGAAGGAAGATGATGGGAAGGAGAGGAATCTATTTCTTCCCTTTGGCATGTTTGATTGTCATCGTTGTAGAATTTCAAACTTTTTAAAGGTAATTTAATTTTAACCTTATTTTATATACATTTTCATTTAGGGGTGATGTTAGACCCTACGCCATCCAGATCCCCGCTTTGAGGGAGGGGAAGGGATTAGGAGTATCAATATATAGCAATAAATACCAAAGAATAAATTGCGTAGGTCGGAGGGCACAGAATACGTAAGGGGCAAATCTTTCTCCGGGAGAGTCCTAAGAAATGAAGTGAAAAGGGGGGGCTGCATTCCCCCCCAATGGAACTCCCCCTCCCCCACTCACCTCTCCGGCCAACCACGGGGCTGCCCTGGAGACCCTCGTAGTTGTGCCGGCAGAAGGGATCCACTGAGGCATTCATTTACTGCAGGTGCTGCTTTGCTTGGGGGGCAGCCGTGGGGCTGGTTAGCATCCCGAAGCCCCCCCACCTTTTCATGAATGTTTATCACTGGATTTTAATCATTCCTGCCTCTTAAATCTTAAATTGTATAGACTATTTTGGTGGTTTGATATTTTATGTGTACACCATGCAAAGTCCCTCTGTGGGGGGGATGGAGAGAGAAGGTTTTAAAAGTTGATAAGTAAATCAATAAAGAAATGTTGATTTATTAATATAAAATATTATATTGAAATATTATATAGCATATAGATTATCTTGAAATATCTCTATATACTGTACAAGAGAGAGATCTTGCTGGATTCCAGCCCCCCAAAGAAAAATATAATATTTGGTATAATATTCTGGAAAGAAGTTTTTCTGGGGAGGGGAAACTTTGGACCTTGGGAAAAGAAGGAAGATGATGGGAGGGATGGGAAGGAGAGGAATCTATTTCTTCTCTTGTGTGTGTTTCATGGTCATCGTTGTAGAATTTTAAACTTTTTAAGTGTAATTTAATTTTAAAGCTTATTTGTTATACATTTTTATTTAGGGGTGATGTTATATTGTAGGCCATCCAGATCCCCGCTTTGAGGGGGGTCGGTTTAGGAGTATCAATAAATATCAATAAATACCAATGAGTAAATTTCATAAATCTGAGAGCAGAGAATACATAAGATAAGATGATAAGATAACCTTTATTGTCATTTTTTTTACTGTGGGCACAATGGCTCACATCCAAAATGAAATTTAGTTGCCTGCTCTCAAAGTGAAAGACATACATGACACACCCTAAAAACATACTGTTGCGTCCTTCGCGAAATGGCAATGACACGAGAAGCAGTTGTAGTTCTCAGGAACTTCTTTATTTCTGTTCAGCAGACTGGTTACAAGACACCGACGACGCCCAAATCTCCCAGCCTCTTTTATAGGCCATTACCGGGCCAATCTGCAACATTTGGCACGCCAGCACCCACGCATGCGCGCACGTGCTGGCGACAGCCAGTCTGGTCCCGGGCAGCTTGCACCTGCCCAGGACCGTTGCAATGCCCCGAGCCTGCTTCCACAGGCTCAGGACATAACACCCCTTCCCCCCCGGCTAAGACTATGATCATACAATAATAACATACAACCTAATGCGAGCGTGGTGCCCATACTACCTAGTGTCAGTTATTTCCTCTGTACAGGAATGTTTTCTGTTAACTCTGTTTTGCCAGTAGAGTTACAAAATCTTCCTAAACGTGTGCGTGGAAATGATCGAGAGTGCAGACCCCGTATCCAGTTCCATAGCCAATGGAACCCCTTGTAGCTTCACTTTAAGTGACAGCTTTTTCTTGATGGGCTTGTGTGTGCCTGTCTTGTAAATGCTTCTTTGCGAAGCGCAGAACCCCACCCTGTTTTGGCTGGGAACCCTGGTACCTTTCAGGCGCAATTCTTCCTGAGGTTGTACCTTTGGATGGCCCAGACACACAGCTGCAATATGTCCCTGCTTTCCGCATGCTCTACAGATAGCGGAGCGGAATCTACAGTCGGTCCTCTTGTGGCGACCTCCACAACCGAGGCACCTGGGGAGAGCTGAAGAGCTTCCTTTCTGTTTCCTTTCTTTCGTGGGGTAGAGATGGTCTACTTCATCGTCAGGATCCTTCTCTGGGTTCCTTTGGGCTCCTTCCTGGTGCACGGACGCAGCCTCTGGAGTGCTTCTGATCGGCCTCATGTTCTTGATGGCGCCGCCCGCTGCCTCTTCTGCAGTAACCTCTCTCAAGGCATCTTGGAATGATAAGTCTTCTTTGGCAAAAAGTCTCTGCTGTAATTCTCTATGCCTCAGTCCACATACAAATCTGTCTCTCAGCCGTTCTTCTAGATCCTTGAACTCACAGTGTTTAGCGGCTTTCCTCAGCGCAGCAATGTATTCTTTGGCTGATTCTCTGGGTCGCTGATCCCTCTGTTTGAAGGTGTGGTGCCAAGCGATGACGGACAGCTTGGGCTGGAAGTGTTCCTTGAGTAGTTTTTTGAGATCTGTGTAGTTAACAGATTCTAGAGGTACAGGTGCTGCTATGTTTTCAGCGATTTCGAATGCGTCTTGACCGCAAACGCACAGGAGGGTGGCGGCCTTCAAACTATCTTCTCTCACTTGGTTGACTTTAGGATAGTTTTCCACCCTGGCTACGTAAGACTCCCATCTCTCCGGATGCGAGATGTCGAATTCTGAAAGTCTTCCTACTTTTGCCATTTTTGTAGAAAAGGAAGGGTCTATCAGCCAGCCTACCCCCGATACTCGCTGGATTGGCGGGTAGCTGCCGAGTCAACGCCGTTCCTACCGCTCAGGATTCTCTCGGGTAAGCTTACACCTGTCTTCGGTCGATGTAAGGCAATCCCACCTTCGTCGCCAGTGTTGCATCCTTTGCGAAATGGCAATGACACGAGAAGCAGTTGTAGTTCTCAGGAACTTCTTTATTTCTGTTCAGCATACTGGTTACAAGACGCCGAAGATGCCCAAATCTCCCGGCCTCTTTTATAGGCCATTCCCGGGCCAATCTGCAACATTTGGCGCGCCAGCACCCGCGCATGCGCGCACGTACTGGCAACAGCCAGTCTGGTCCCGGGCAGCTTGCACCTGCCCAGGACCATTGCAATGCCCCAAGCCTGTCTCCACAGGCTCAGGACATAACACATACTATGTGCAAGATATGTGCAGACCCTCAACCCTCCATATACATGACAAATGAATATTAAACACTGTCCCTCTTGAGTATGTAAGGGAAGGAGGAAGCTGGAGAGGGGCAGATCTTTCTCTGGGAGAGTCCTAAGAAATGAAATGAAAAGGGGGTGTCCCTGCATTCCCCCCCCCGGAACTCCCCCCCCTCACCTCTCCGGCCAATCACGGGGCTGCCCTGGAGAGCCTCGTAGTTGTATCGGCAGAAGTAATCCACTTCGGCCTTCCGGTCCTGCAGGAGACGCTTATCCCTGTTGAAAGCCTCCGCATCCCCCTTCCCGAACGCCGTGACGGCCTCGAACTCCCCGCGGGCGCTGTCGAAGCGGACGAACTCCTGCTGGTCGTAGAACAGCCGCTCCAGTAGTCGCACCCGCCGTGTCCCGTTGAAGAAATGGCACTCGGCCTTCCCCTGGTACAGGAAATGGGCTGCGTGGGGGGGTGGAGCAGAAAGAAGAAAGCCCTCAGGAGAGAGTCCAGGGCCCATGGTTCCCAGCAGGGGCAGAGCGACGGGAAGGCGGAGCGACAGGAGACCTGCCGCGAGGGACTGACAGAAGGCGCCCCCTGGAGGAGGGATGGGGAACCGTCGGTCCCAGCGGGATTCCCCCTTGGTGGGGGTCTGGAGGGGGAGGAAAATGAGGGAGGGGGAAAGAGGGACCCCCCTCCATCTCCCCAGGGTGGAAAAAGGCAGGCAGAAGTTCAGCCAGTCCAGTCTCCGTCCGTCTGCAGGGAACGCTGGATTCCCCCCCCCAAAGCGGCAGGAAATATGGGGGAGGGAAGAGACCCCCCCTCTGGGTTGGAGGGGAAATAGTATCCAAGCTTCTCTCTCCCTCTCCCTTTTGGGAGGAGAAGGGAAGGGGGGGTCACAATAAGGATACCCACACCCATGCTCCTGGGCTCTCCCCGCCCTTCAAGCCCCCCCTCCCTTTTCCCCCCTCTGCCCGATCTTCAGCCCCACAAGCTGCTTTTGGGTGCTTTTTAAGGCCTCTTTTCTGGCCCCCTCCCCCCTGCAGCCCCCCAAGACCACCTCAAAGGGAGGGACTCCAGCCCCCTTCACTAAAGGGGGGGTTTGGAGGAGCAACTCAGACCCCCCCCCCAATATCCCTCCCAATAGAAGCGGAGAAGGTGAGGGAGGGGAAGATTTTCAGTCTTGGGGGCTGCAGCTTTAAAGGGGTGTCCAGGGGGGGTTGTGGACTTCCTTTTTTGCCCCCTCCCATGAATCTGAACCACAGTCTCCCTTTCTCTTTCTGCCTGGAGGGGTGGACTAGATGACCCTTTAAGCTCCCTTAAGACCCCCCATGGGGAGTCCAGGCTGGGTCAGTGGAGATTTCAGAAGGGCCGAGGGGAGCTGGGGGGGTCTCTCCAGAGACCCTCCCTCCCACTGGTCTCACTTGGCCCAAAGGGGCTTTTCCGAAAGGCAGCTGGACTTTCCTGGGTTTTCCCTTGAAGACTTTTCGCTTCTCCTCCCAGAAGCTTCTTCAGTTCTGACCGAAGGGTGGAGGGTGGAAGGACGGATATTCCTTGTGGTCATTTGGTCATTTTGAAAGCCGGTCCCTGGTTCTCTGAGGGGCCTTGAGGACCCCCAGGGGTTTATCTCGGCCCTCAGGGTCCCCTGAATTGGGGGGCAAAGGGGTGGGGAGCCTTCCTGGGGCTGCTGAAAGGACCCGTTGCAGGCAGGAGATGGGGGGTCCTTTCCCTCCCCCTACTCTGTTGAGGGGGGGCTGCTCAAATTTGATCTAGATGGCTTGGGGGTCTGGGGATCTTGGGGAGAAGAGAACCCCCAAATTCCCTAGTTAACCCCAAATTTTCTTTCCCATCAACTTCACTCCTACTGGCTGTCTTTGCATGATTTGTGGATTCAGCCCTCTTTTCTGTCACCCTGAAGCCCCCCAAGACCACCTCAAAGAGTCTCTAGCCCCCCTCACCTAAAAAATCGTTTTGAGTAGCCAATTTAGGGGAGCAATTCAGACTCCCCAATATCCTTCTCCCTCAGTTCCCCCCTCCCCTCCAGGTCCTGATTCAGCAATGGGGAATATGGGGTGGGGGATTCTGGGTCTCCTCCCCAAATTGAGAGTCTCCCCCAAAAAGGAATCCAGCTCATCTCTCCCCTCCCCTTAAAAAAATGGAGGTTCAGAAGAAAAACTGAGGTTGCAAAAACACTTTTGCCAAAAAAATCTCTTTTTCTTATACTCTTACAATCCTTTGTGGATTCAGGTCTGAAAATGCCTCAGTTTCCCTCTTTCGCTTTCGCTTTCTGTCTTCTTCCTCTTTCAGTGCAAGAAACTTTGGGGCTCAGGCGCTAATTTGGGGTGCACAAGGTCCCCCTCCCACCCAGCCACGGGGGGGGCGGCCCAGCTGCCTCTTAACCCACCTTGGTTCCCTTCCCGAGACCCCTCTCCGTCCTCCTGAGCGAAGGGGCGGAGACCACGCAGAGATCGAGGTTCCTGCAGGCTCCCGTCTCTCTTGCCCTCCATCCCCTTTCTCCCTACTGGGGTCCCGGCCCCTCTCCTCCCCCCTCTGAGCCCCCTCCTTACCGGGGGTCTCCTTCCCCCCTTCGCTTCCGGGGATCCGGTCCAGCACCCCCACCAGCAGCAGCAGCGTCAGGGGGAGCCCAGCGGAGCCCATGGACGCCGCCCCACAAGCGCCCCCCAAAAGAGGGGAGAGAGACACGGAGGCTCCCCGCCCCAGAGGTGGAATAGATGGGTCTGGAGTGGGGGGAGGGGGCGTTAACCTCGAACCTCGGACCTGGGAGGGCCCAGGAAAGCGGAGGGACCAATGGGAGCCTCAGCGTCTCCCCAAGAAGGAATCCAGCTCAATTCTCCCCTCCCCTTAAAAAAATGGAGATTCAGAAGAAAAACTGAGGGTGCAAAAACACTTTTGCCAAAAAAAATCTCTTTTTCTTATACTTTTGGTGGCCTTTGTGGATTCAGCTCTGAAAATGCCTCAGTTTCCCTCTTTCGCTTTCCCTTTCCGTCTCCTTCCTCTTTCGGTGCAAGAAACTTTGGGGCTCAGGCGCTAATTCGGGGTGCGCAAGGTCCCCCTCCCACCCAGCCACGGGGGGAGGGGCGATAGAGGGGCCCGACTGCCTCTTATCCCACCTCGGCTGCCTTCCCGCGACCCCCACCCCACCTCGGCCACAACAAGGGCAGAGGGGAGGGGGCTCCCTCTCCGTCCTGCGGGGGAAAATGAGGCGAGGGAGGGGCGGAGACCACGCGGAGATCGAGGCTCCCGCAGCCTACTGCCTCTCTTGACCCCTTTCCCCACTTCTGGGGTCCCAGCCCCTTTCTTCCCCCCACCCTCAGGGGCTCTGACGGCCCCTCCCAACCCCTCTCCTCCCCCCCTCTGAGCCCCCTCCTTACCGGGGGTCTCCTTCCCCCCTTCGCTTCCGGCGATCCGGGCCAGCGCCCCCGCCAACAGCAGCAGCAGCATCAGGGGGAGCCCAGCGGAGCCCATGGACGCCGCCCCACAAGCGCCCCCAGAGAGACGAGAGACGGAGACGCGGAGGCTCCCAGCCCCAGAGACGGAATCGGGGGTCTGGACTGGGGGGGGGGGGGAAGGAGGCGTTTCCCTCGAACTTCGTAATTGGGAAGGCCCAGGAAAGCGGAGGGACCAATGGGATTTCTCCCTTGTGCAGCGTCATCGGTCTCCGGGCAGAGCCTCCCTTGACTTCGCCCGATGGAGGAGATAGTTGGGCGCAGAGAGAGAAGCGGAGAAAGTGGGAGGGGGAACAATCCCTTCAGTAGGGGTGGGGGGGCTGCATTTTAGGGGGGCGTTTCATGCCAGCTCCGGAGGGGAGGGCGGACTTCCTTTTGCGCCCCCCCTCGTGATTCTCAACCAGAGCCTCTTTTTCTCTGGGTGTCTGGAGGGGTGGACTAGATGCCCTTTCAGTTCCCAGAGGGAGCCTAGAGCAAAGTGGAGGCAGAGCTTGAACGCTCCTCCTGGGCTCGCCCGCTCAGTTTGGGGGCAGGAAGCCCCCCACAGCATTGGACCATGTGTGTGGAGGGGACTGCGGACACACGTACACACACACGCACACACACACCCTAACTCCGCAGACAATCGATACCCACGTTTAAGGGCCCTGAGACGAAACCTCCAGTGCTGAGTGGGGAGTCCTAGGGCCCCCCCCATCTGGGGTCGCTATGTTGCAGCCGGGAAGATTTCTGTAAGTTGTGAAGTTGTGTCCTTTCCCTGGAGGGAGGGAGGGAGGGGGCTCCGCTGGGGGTCATTCCCGATCCGCAGGGGGTCCTCCTCCTCCTGGGGGTCCAGGCCCCACAGAGAGTTTCCCCCTTGGCCTGTCCCAATTCTGCCCCCTGAAGGGCGGCAGGAGCGGAGCCGTGTCGGGGTTCAGCCCGGAGCCAGGAGCGTCCGGGGCAGCTTCCCCTCCCCTCCCCCCGTCAGATGCAGGAGGGGCTGGGCTGGCGGAAGGCTTGGGGGGGGAAGAAGTGGGGAGAAGGGATGGGGAGACCTCATAGCCTGGAGGGGACCTTGGAGATCTTCTAGTCCATCTCCCTGCTCGAGGCGGGAGTCCTTACACCACAACCTTCTCCTTGAAGACCTCCAGGGATGGAGCCCCCCCCCCCAATTCCAGGTTCCACTGATTGATTGGGTCTCACGGGCAGAAGATCCCTCTCGATCCCTTCCAGGTCAGATCCCCCTCGGAGGCTCCGGACGGTCCCATCTTCCCTCCCAGGCTGAGCGACCTTCTCCGGGCTTCGGCTTCGGTCAGCCGCCGGGCGATCCCTGGCGAGGTTGCCCCCCCTCCGGGACCTGCCCGGGAGATCCCAAAGGGAGCGAGGGGGATCCCGAGGGCGGGAGTGGGTCTCCACCCGGTCTCCTCCTCCGGGAAGGGCCGCGAGTGGATCTCCCCTCCCACCCACGGAAAGCCCGGCCGAGACCCCCGTTCCCCCCTCCCCTCCTCCCCCGGCAGAAGCCCCTGATCCGGGAATCTCCCCCGAGGGATCCGCGGCTCTTCCTCGCTCCGCCCGGCCCGATTCTCCGCCAGGGGAGCTTCAGGCGCGGCTTTTCCTCCCGCGTGGAGATTCCGGGCGGGTTTTTCTCCACGACCCTCTCCGGCTTTTCTACGGGGGTTCCTCGAAACCCTCTTTTGAAGGGAAAGACCGTTTCCAAACACGGGCAGCCTTTCCCGCCCTTCCAAATCTCCGCCTTAATTCGAAGTAAAGACTAACAAAGTCCTGACAGCCCCGAAGACGCGGAGGAAGGAAAAGAGGATTCCGAGATTCAGGTCTGGCCAAAGGATTTCAGCTCCCTCAATCGGAGAAAGAATTCCCAGGATGAGCAGGACAGAATTCCCCATTCCCGCCTTTCGCCCTTTGCCAGGGAATTCAGCATTTTGACTGCCGGGAGGGGGGCAGGAAGGGAACGTTGTGGGGAGAGGAATCCGCCCTGGGACTCGGTCCTCGGGATCCAGACTCTGGGATGGACGCCGCTCTTCTGGATGGGAGGTGAAGGGAACCTTTAAAAAAGAAGAAAAAATATCCATATCCAGGGACACGGACAGGATGGATAAGGAGATCTGAGCAGAATTTCTTCCTTGTAAAAGTTCTCCGTATTTAAGAAGGATGCATGGAGGGACAGTATATTACAACAATCAATGAATGTATAATTTATAACAGGGTGGAATATTAATAGACATTCTGTGGACTCCAGTAACCCTTTGCCTTCAGATATAGAATTCCAGCCTTACCCATTAAAGTCTGAAAACCTTCTCCCCCCCCCCCAAACTCTCCCCAAAAACCAGACATTCTGTTTCTGATGTTTCCTTCCATCCAGAGAAAACCTTTTTTCTCGCCTTCTCCGGAGATTCGTGTTCGGGGGAGTTCCGCAAAGGCGGGTCGGGCAGAGCCTCCATTCCCGGCTCTGCTCCGAAGGGCTTTGGGGGTCCAGAGGGGGCCCGGATCTTCCCGGGGACGGGGGGGCTGGAGGGCTCAGACTCCCCCCTGGCCCAGCACCAGCCCCGCCAGGCCAGAGCCGGGTCCCCCCCCGCAGCCCAAGGAGGGCAGAGTCCGAATCTGCCCCCCAGTTGCGGGTCTGGACACAGCCGGTCGCCCAAAGTCTGTCCCGGATCCAGGCAGCCTCTGGGGGGGTGGGTGGGGCCCCCCTCGCTCGCCTGACCCGGGCAGAACCTCTGGGCGCCTTTCCTGCTTCCCCCCCCCCAAAATATTGTGGTTTTCTCCGAGTTCTCCCTCACACACACACACACACACACACACACACACACAGCAACTCCTTTCCACAACCCCCGAAGAGGCGCCTGAGTCCCGCTTCCTTCCCCCCCGCCCCCGGCCTGAAGCGCTGGGCTCCCCCGAAGCGGAACCGGGGAACTGGCCCTGATCCAGCAGGCAACAAGCCCGGATTCTTCCCCAAACCAAAGTCATATCAGGTCTGTTTCTTTGGAAGACTTTCAATGTGAAAATATTCAATTGAATCGCTGGATCAGGAAAGGGTAGAATGGCCCAGAACACGGCCTGTCAGTTGAGCGAGGGCGGGCTCCCGCGTGAGGCGATCTGTGCTCTGATTGGTGGCTGCGGGTGTAAAGGGGGAGTTTCTCTTTTCCCCGCCTTTTTCTTCTATGGGCTCTGTCGGCCGTTTTGTGATTTACCTCGCGATTTACCTCAGGCTTATAGTGATATGCCTGACTATCTTATCTGCTGCAAATATAGAGGTTAAATATATTTATTGATGTAAAGCTACAAGTTTGAGTCAGTGTCTCCCACTTCATTTGGACAGCTGCCGCTCAATTCCTCAACTTTAAATCTTTTTAGTTGTGTCTTCCAGTCCTGGGTTTCATTCCACTAAGTTTCAGGAATTGCAACAATGACACACCCGCCTTTGGGTTTCAACTTCACCCTGTTTATTCCTTGGTGTAGCCTTGGTGTAGAAGCATCTGAGTCCCTTTTGACAGACCCTGTGTTTGGTTTCCACATCCCCTCTTTTGTGTCCAGGTTCTTTTTTGCCCAAAGTTTCAAAAATCTGCTGTATCCACAGCAAGGAAATCTTTTCTTTTTAAAGGAACAATTAACGAATGTTAAAGGAACATCTATCAGTTGAGGAGAAACTCTCAGGGCAGGAGGGGAGGGAGGGTAGGGGCTCACCCCACTGCACAACAGTTGTGTATACACAGCCAGTCGCACAAAGAGGGTCCCAGATCCAGGCATTCTCTGATCAGAGCTGAACTCCTGTCCTCTTTTCATGTTTCCCCACCAAGATTTTGATTTTCTCTTGAATTCCTCCTGCCGCCCCAGCCCTCCACACCCCCACACACAAACACACAGAGGAACTTTGTTTACTTCTGCAACCCACAACAGCTGAAGGAGTGCTGGAGTTTCGCTTTCCCCCCCCCCCGCCCCCGGCCTGAAGCGCTGGGCTCCCCCGAAGCGGAACCGAGGAACTGGCCCTGATCCATCAGGCAACAAGCCCGGATTCTTCCCCAGGGCAGCTCCGGGACTCTCCCGCTTCTCCCTGTGGCTGAGTCTCCCCCTCGGTCCTTTGTCCTCCCCCCCGGAAGAGATTTAGGGGTCCCTCCCGACCCCCGAGGAGACCCCGGACAGCCCAGGGAACAAAACGAGGGAGGGTTGGAGAAACGTCACCTGGGAGACTCGGCTCTCTGCGGGGGACAAAGGGGGGCTCTGATGCCGGGAAAGGTGGAAGGAGAGAGAGGAAAAGGATGAGAGTCATGGAGGGGAAAGGGCTCAGCTGCCGTGGGGGGAGGGGGATGCTGAGGGAGGACCTGGAGGAGTGGGGGGAGGGGTCTCCCCAGAAAAAATCTGTCCATGGGGGGATTAAACGTTGACACCAACTTGATGGCACAAACGATCTTTAGCCCATCTGCTTAAAGGAGATCTCCCGCCTTTTCCCCACCAATTAAAGCGCTGGGGATGGAGACGACTTCACAGCAGTTCATTTCATGGCTGTTCAAAGTTACAGTGGCACTGAAAAAACTTCACCTCATATTTCTTTTTTTTAATTTTTTTTATTGTTTTTAATGGTTTTTTTTAATAATTTCATGTACTGTATATACCTGTGTTTAGCTTTGTGTATCCAACCCAGTCACTTGTTCTGAGATGGGTGGTTATATAAATTTGATAGCTAGATGATATAGCTAGTAAGGGGAGGGGTAGAGATAAATAGAAAGATGTGTGTGAGAGAGAGAGAGAGAGAGAGAGAAAAGAAAGAGAGAGAGATGATAGACAGACAGATAGATAGAGATGGCTAGATAGATAAGATAGATGAGATAGATATGATATGATATGATACGATACGATATGATATGATAGAGAAATGATAGATAGAGAAGATACAGATAGGGAGACAGATAGATAGATAGATAGATAGATAGATAGATAGATAGATAGATAGATAGATAGATGAGAGAGAGATGAGAGAGAAAGAGAGATAAATAGATATATAGACAGACAGAGATAGATATATAGACAGACAGACAGATAAGATAGAGAGGGAGAGATGTAGATAGACACAAAGAGATGGAGACAGTGGGAGGGAGGGAGGGAGGGAGGGAGGGAGGGAGAGAGAGAGAGAGAAAGAGGGAAAGAGGGAGGAAGAGAAAGAGAGAGAGAGAGAGAGAGAGAGATTCTGGGATTTCCAGACCGTTTCATCCCAGGACTAGCCTGGACTGGCCTTGCAGAGTTTCTGGGATCAGCCCTGCTGAGGGAGGGATTTTCACCTGCTGACAGGGAGCTTTTCCTCTCTAGATCATCCAAAAAGCCCTTGTGGAAGAGAGAAAATAGCGCAGTGATGGCGAACACTCTGTGGGCACACGTGCCTTGCCTCCCCCCACGACCCCCTCCTCTCCAGCAGCCCCCCTGAAGGAGAGTCGCCCCTGAGTGTGGCCCACATGGAGCAGCGCAGACAAGGACATGGCAGCCAGGCAGTGTAGACAAGACTCTGCCCTCACACCCCATCATGCAGTTGATGCTGCAGGGTGCAGGCAGAGGGTGTGGCTGCCATAGTGCTGCTGAGCTGCCTGCGGCGGGGCCCTGGAGGTGGTGATTGGTCCTGTGGGCAGACGGGCAGGGGATGGGGGGCAGAGTGGGGGCGGGGTAAGGGGTGGAGCGGGGGCGGGGCAAGTTTTGGGGCACTCGTCTCTAAAAGGTTTGCCATCACTGAAATAGCCTATCCATAACATGACTCAAAAGGAGCTTCTTCTTCTTTACCCTTCATATAAAGTGTTTGATTTCATCTTCCAAAATATGTTCTCCTTCTGGCACACCGATCAAAACGGGTGAAATAATCAAATTAGTTAATTCCCATTTTAAAAAGCATGCTTTCAAACCAATGCAAACAATGGCAAGAACACTGGATTAAAAAAAAAAAAAACCAATGTAAGGCAGAGTTAGGGGGGTCTTATGGGAAACAGAAGGTGACAATTGTTCCTAGGCAGCAAAAGGAGGGAAAGAAAGGGAGCAAATGGATCAGTCTCTAAGGAAGGATTTGGCCCAAAGGCTTTGAATTAAAGTGGTTGGGAGTCTCCTGGCCTTTCTCCACCTTTGATTTCAGTGCCCAGGGGAGACGCCCAAATGGGAAGCATCCAGAATCTGCTGTGCAAAAATGTAACAGAACAACAGAATAATACAGCTGGAAGGGACCTTGGGGGTCCTCTAGTCCAGCCCCCTGCCCATGCAGGAGAGAAATCCTATACCACCTCAGACAAATGGCTGTCCAGTCTCTTCTTAAAAGCCTCCAGTGATGAAGCACTCAGAACTTCTGGAGGCAAGCAGTTCCACTGATTAATTGTTCTCACTGTTAGGAAATTACTCCTTAAATCCAGATCTTCCATCCATTGTTTCTCGTCCTGCCTTCAGGGGCTTTGGAGAATAGCTTGACTCCCTCTTCTTTGGGGCAGCCCCTCAAATATTGGAAGACTGCTATCCTGTCCCCCCTCGTCCTTCTCTTCATTAAACTAGACTTACCCAATTCCAGCAACCGTTCTTCATATATTTTAGCCGCCAGTCCCCTGATCATCTTTGTTGCTCTTCTCTGCTAACTTTCCAGAGTCTCAACTTGTTTTTTACATCATGGCGACCAAAACTGGTTGTGATATTCCAAGTGTGGCCTTACCGAGGCCTTGTAAAGTGCTATTAAAACTTCAGGTGATCTTGATTCTGTCCCTCTGTTAAGGCAGCCTAGGACTCTTAGGGACATTTGAGTCCAGTGGGGCTGACCCCCTAGTTCCCTTCTCTACTTTATGGGGGAGAAAGTTGTCTGCTAGCTTCATCAGGAGCCTGCTGGATCTCCCACTAGGTGCAAAAAAATGTGTCCCAGTTGATGTCAGGGTGGTCAAAGTCCCCCATTGCTATTTTGCTGTGCTTTCTCCATGCCTTAGCTAATTGATTAAGAAAAAGGTCATCTATTTCCTCTGTTGGGTTGGGGGGCTTTATAGTACACACGAATGGTGATGTCGTTCTGTTTCCCCTTTTTTAACCCAAATGCTTTCGAGGAGACCTTTGTCTTTGTTCTGTAGCATTTCTGTAGTTATTTCTTATATATAGTGCAACTCCACCTTTTATTAAGTCTGTTTCTTTTCAACACTTTAAATGTTAAGATACTAAATTTAGTAGATAGAATAGTAAAGTGGACAATGGGCCAGGACACAGAGCTGTAGTTGATTGGTTGGAGAGTGCTGGCTCCTATATGAGGTTATCTACCCTATGATTGGTTGCTGTGGGTGTAAAGGGGGCGTTTCCCCCCTTTCCCCCACCCTTTTGTTCTTTGTGCTCCGACTGCTGATTGGTTTATCTCATGATGTTCCTTTGTTCCTGATTATCTTTTCTGCTGTGAATATAGATGCTAAATAGATTTATATAACACTACAGGTTTGTGTCATTTGGACAGCTGCTGTGCAATATAGATGTTACACTTATGGATGTAAAACTACAAGTTTGTGTCAGTGTCTCTCTCTTCATTTGAACAGCTCCTGCGCAATTCCTCGACATTAAATATCTTGTGCCTTCCAGTCATGGGTTTCATCTCACTAAGTTTTGGTGATTGCAACGTCATACCTGCCTTTGGGTTTCAAGTTCTTCCTGGTTTATTCCTCGTACTTTGAGCATTGTTGTAGAAGCATCTGAGTCCCTTTTGACTGACCCTGTATTTGGTTTCCACATCCCCTCTTTTGTGTCTGAGTTCTCCTTTTTCCTTTCCATTTGATTGATTGCCCACAGATTTGTGCTTGGAATTAGCTTCTAAAAAATCCATCTCCCTCCTCCTTTGGTTTCAGTTTAAGACCCTTCAGCTAGGACAAGCCAGTTGGCTTCTGAAGACGACATTCTCAGTTCTTGTAAAGTGTAGCTCATCCCCTGCCAGAAGCCCCTCATGTGGGTATTGTAGACCATAGTCCAAGAATAAAAAGTTCTCTCGACAGAACCATCCTCTAAGCCAGGAGTTGACTTCAAAGGCTGTGCATATCCTCATTGGATGCTGATCTTTACTGGGAGTACAGAAGGGGACACCACCTGTGCTCCCATATCTTTGGCTTTAAATCTCTACCTGCTCATAATCTCTTGATATTGTTTCCAGGGACTTTGTGTATCATTCATCCCCACATGAAAGAGGAGAAAGGAATAATAAAATAATCTGTGGATTATTTTTAGTAAGCCTCTCACTCACATCTTCCTGGGAAACAGCTAACCGCTAGTTTGACTGTCCATTCTGCAAACTGCTGGTTCAGTTCCTCTGAGCAATAAATCCTCAATCACCAACACATGACTTTGTTTATTTTAAGGAAGTCTGGTCTCATTATTTTTTCTGCAATTGATACATTTGGTGTTGTCCCTTTTCCAGGTACCCACAGGTCCTCTTCCAAGGGAGGGGGTGTTATTGACAGAAGCCCAAGTCTTCTCTGTGTTTGAGACAGTTCCTCCACCGACCTATTCTTTATGTGCCCCAGATGAGGAATGGAAGGGAAAAAATCAGCCCTTGGAGATCGATGCCAGGGGAATCCTGCAGAACCAGTCTGGATGGCTTCAGGAGGGGGCAAGGCTCAGTGGGAGAGCTATCTAGGGGCATCTAGGGGTGCTGGGGAGAAGGTAGGGGTCTTCGAATCACAGTTAACCCCTTGATCTTTCCTCTCTCCCGCAGAGCTGCTCTCCCTCCCTCCCCCCTGATGGCAAATGTCTCCTACACCAGGAATGGCTTCGGCTGGACTTTCTGCTCTGGCCCCAAGAGGCCCTGGGGAAGACACCCTTCCCAACACCCCCTGCCCAGGAGCCCTCAGACCAGGGAGATGGACATCAGGGCGACCTTCCCAGAGATCAAGGCCATTGGCCACAGGACCACTCAGGGCCTTTTCTGAGGGGGGGTCTCATATGAGCTCCAGTTGGGGGCCAAACGTGAGACTCTCACAGGACTCTCTCTGTTGGGGACCATCGGGTCAGGATGGGGTCCTCCACCCAGGACATGAAGCAAGAGGACCCTCAAACTGTGCAGGAGACACTGCTCTAGGGGTCTCCTCTGCCCAGAGGGAGGGGGCTTCAGACCCAAAGGAAGCAGGGGCTTTGGAGCGGCAGTGGTGATAGGTGGGCAGTCCTGGAAACGGCCTCAGGTGGGGGGAGGGAGGTGTTGGGTGCTAAAATGGGGTAGGACCCTCCAGTTGTGAAGGAGAGAAATGGCACAAATGGCTGGGTGAGTGTAGGGGGAGTCTCGGGTGTCCCCCAATGGCTCCCCACAAGTGCTTGAAGGGGACCATGCCTCCTGGCATCTTGGTCCTCAAAAGTAGGCTTGAGGGGAAGCAGAGAAAGGGGGCCTCCGAGCAGGAGGAGAGTCCTGCCCCTTCCCCTCCCTGGATCTGTCAACCCTCCTCCCAAACCAGTTTTGACTTTGGGCCTGAAGTAGCTGGGATGGTTGATCCAGAGGCAGGGGAGGTATCAATCTGGGGAAGGGGAGGAGGACCCTCCTGCGGGGAAGAGGGAGGAAAGAGGAGGAGGAAGAGAAAGAAAGGAAGAAGGAGTTCCAGGATTTTTCCTACAAAGTTTATTCTTTTACAGCAAAGCAAAGGGAAGGGATTCAGATGAAGAGTAATGAAGATGAAGCTGCTGTGGATTTAAAGCCAAGAGAGATTTGGGTGTCTGGACTGACAAGCAAGTCCAGAGTCCCAGGGGTCAGTCTAGATGCTCTCCACCGCTCCCTCACAAGAAAGAGAGGCCTTCAAAGGAAAGCCAGAGAGGTCTCAGCAGGAAAAGCTCCAGGCTGCCATTCTCCTCCTCCCCCCAATCTAAAATCTTGACCCTCCATTTTTCAGAGGTTGCAAAAAGAGACAGAAATTCATCAGCTAATGGAAAAAATCCCCTTCCTTTCCCACCAGGAAGCAGGAAGAACGGCAGAATTAATTCATGAGTGCTGTAAAAAAAGAGAGATGGGGAGAAAATTAGAAAATAAAGTGAAGCCTGTGTAAATAGCTTATTATTCCTCTCTTTCAGCCACCACCCCCAGAAAGGCCCACATTGCAGGGGGGTGGTTGATAGATAGGAACAAAATGAAAGAGTGCTCCCCCTTTTTTTTTCAAAGTGGAAAAGGATGCAAAGGACCAGCAATTCATCTCCAGAGGCTTATTAATTTTTTCACAATTGACTTAACTGGGGAGTTAATCAAGAAAGGAGGTCTCCCCCCCCCAGACATTTCATATTAGCAAAAAAGATGGGGCCTGGATGGGGAGTGGTAGCAAAGCTGGGTATCGCTTTGCCAGAAATTGTATGAAATGTCACAAGGAGACTTCCCTTCTCTTTTGCAATTTCCCAAAACCTAGAAATCTCCTGGGACAGATTTTAGTGTTTATGTGTGTGTGTTTGTTTTTCATTGCACTGTTTTCAGGTCTCTGTAATGAAATGCTGCCCAAAATTTCAAAAATTTGTGTTATCCACAGCTAGGAGGTTTTGTTCGGGCACATTTTTCTTTTAAAGGATCAATTAATGAATATTAAAGAAACATCTATAACTTGACGAGAAACTCACCTGCAGGAGGCTGGATGGGAATTGCTGGAATGAGAAAAAGACCCAATCAGGACCCTTCGTGGGATGGAGGACTCAGGGGGGGGGCTCCCTATCGATAGCCCATAATAGGTTGCAGGATGCTCACTTATACAGTAGACCCTCAAAGAACAGAATTTCCCAAGCAAATCTCCAAGGGGGCCTCCTTGCCATCTGCTAAGCTTGCTGAGAGGCCTCCCCTGGATGGTCCCCTCCCCCAAAATCTCTTATCCAGCCCCCAGACTCACCTTTCTTGCTCTTCAGGTAGAGGGAGAGCCCCATGGCAAAGAAGATCACCCCGATCACGGCTGCCACAATCCCCGTCCATAATTTGCTCTTGGCCGAGTTGGAGGAACGGGGCTCTGGGGAAGGAGAAGGAGCTTCACTGAGTAGGAACATCAGGGCCAGCTTCCCCCCCAGGAGGGTCCATCCCAGCTCCCCCCACAGGGAGGGTCTCTGCCCCTTCTCAGGATAGGAGGGGGTCCCCACAGGGGGAGGGGAGGGGCTCACCCCACTGGATGGTGATGGGGGCCTCCAGGCTGGCATGTTCCACCTGGCAGGTGTAGACATCCCCCCGCTGGGGCTGGGTCTCCAGCATCACGTGGAGCTGGTAGGTCCAGTCTCCGTTCTGGAGCTCCTCCCCGAAGGCCACGCCCTCCTTCTCTGGCTGCCCATTCTTCAGCCACCGAACCTCAATCTCCACAGGGTAGAAGCCCCTCACGATGCAGAGGAGGATGGTGTTAGGGGAAGTGGGGTCCAGCTTGGTGGGGGAGATGGAGACAGTGGGCTTGGCTGGAGGGGAGGAGGGGGAGAAGGGATATGGGGGGGGGAGACAGAGGAGGGGCCAGAACAGGAGACCAAGTTGGTTAGTTCAGGCCAAGAGCCCTTTTCAGTTTTGAAAATAGTATTTGTTTTAAGTCATTTCCAAAGCAAATTGCAGCAAGAAATTAAATGGGATCCTGAAAGATGGAAAAACATAAATCGTTCCTGGTTGGGATCAGTCTCCATCATCAAATTGCACAAGTCCAACACAAATAAATACTGGAAATGCCCCAAAACGGAAGGAATTTCCTGCCAGATGTGTGGGAGACGGAAAGAGACCCAGAAGATGGGGAAGACACACAGCATGTTTTGGAGAATTGCAGGGATCCCATTCAAAAGAAAACCACATTTTTTAAAAAATAGGTAGAATACCGGAACATTTATTTATTTATTAAATTTGTTTGCCACCATCTCATGATAAAATGACTCTAGGCAGCTTACAGCAGGGCTTTTCAACTGGTGGTATGTGTACCACCTGTGGTACATGAGCACATGACAGAGGGTATGCTGCCCTGCCCAGCCAAGTGTAGTGGGGGAATGAACAAGCCAGCACAGGCAATGACTTACTGTGAGAGAGTCCTCTGGAGCTGCAGAGTGGCTGGGGCGAGGCAAAGGCCCCAGGCTCACTTCCAGCTCACCCCCTCTCCCATGAGAAAGGAGGAGGAGGGTGCGGAGACAGGAGAGGCTATAAAAGGAGGCAGTTTGGGTCGGGAGAAGGAGAGAGAGAAAAAGAAGCAGCCTTGGGAGGAGGTGGAGTCAGCTCTAGCTGCACAGAATGGAAAGAAGGAGGAGGGTGGGGGGAGAGGAGAGGAGATCAAGCAGGGCGGCCACAAGTGGATCTACAACTTCTGTGGCAGCCACCTGTGCTGGCAGCAACCAAGAGGCAAGGAACGTAGGGAGGAGGAGTTGCTCTCCATGAGGAATGAAGAAAGGCAGCAATGAAGAAAGGCAGCAATGAAGAAAGGCAGCAATGAAGAAAGGCAGCACTAGCTGGAGGTGAGACAAGGAGGGAGATGGAGAGTGGAAGGATCCTTTTGTGCTTTTGTGACTTTGAAGTTCTGGGATTTGTGCATTGGGGATTTTGTGTTCTTAAGGAGTGTTTGGCAATTTCTATTTGGCTGATGGCTGATGTCTCATGTTAGCTTCTACTGCTCTGCTATTCTTAGGTGTAAGATTTGCTGCAAGGGATTTTGAAGTATTTTTCTCCTGAATGGATTTTGCCTGTACTTACAAATGGAGACCTTTGGGGAGGCTGCCTTAGCCAGCAGCCATACTTACTACATGTTTTTTCTTCCTTAAGTACCAACTGCACTCCTTAACTTTCCTTTTTAGCCAGTAGCTAAGTCTTAAAGGGGAATGCGCCTTTTTAAGCTAGTTGTCTTTTCTGTCTCTGGCGGCTTTTCCTTGTTCAATGAATATATGGAAGAAGGGAAATTGGGGGGGTCAAATTCGTCCTTCAGAAGGAGATGGGAATGAGAAAGAGGGAGGGAGGGAAGGAAGTCCCACCTTAGCACTTGACCACCAGCAGCCCTGCCAATGACTTTGCTTGTCAAAAGGTTGCAGAAGGGGATCACATGACCCTGGGACACTGTGACCATCGTAAATATGAATCCGTTGCCAAGCATCCAAATATAAATCACATGACCCTGGGCATGCTGCAATGGTCATAAGTATGAAAAATGGTCAGAAATCATTTCAGTGCAATTGCAACTTTGAACACGGGTTTTTTGGTCATCAGGTTTTTGACACCTTGCTAGGTGGTACTCGAATCTTGCCATATATCCTAAAAGTGGTACAATCAGTCATCAATAGGTTGAAAAGCCCTGACCTACAGCATTAAAACATTAAAATCCTAACAGATAAATATTTCTATAGCAATCAAAATGGAATTCAAGATAAAATTATAGTTAAAAGATGGGGAGGAGCAGGAGGTGTGAGGGGGGAGGGGGGATTGCCTCTGAATTCAACAACTACCTCCAGTGTGAGGCTCCCCATGAGGACCCCCTGATTTTGAGCCAGATTTCGCCTAATCTGTACTTGAACCTTTGGTTTTTTCTGCCGGTTCCCCCCCCCAACCTCTCCCTGCAGCCGTCCGGCCTCCCTCCCAGCCCCATTTCCCCTGGGGAAGGAGGTGGGGAGGGGTCCGATCCGCCTGCCTGGGATGGGGGGCAGGGAGGGGTCTAGGACAACTCAGCCAACTCAACGCTGCACAAAAGTTACATAATGTGGAAGAAATGGAGAAAGAGAACCAGGAAAGGAAGGAGACCGAGGGAGGAGGAAAATGAAATGTGAAGGACAACAATTTAAAAAACATTTTTAAAATTATTTTAAATAATTAAATAAAATTGTTGAATTGTCCTGCAGTGAATTGCCCCATTCCAGACAGGGAGGGGGGAAAGGATCTGGGGGGGATCTTGGGGAAAGGGAAGGTGGGGCAGTTGGTGGCTGAGGAGATCAGGCAGATCCCAGGATCACAGAAGAGCCTTGGAATGGATCCCTCTTGATCTTCACCAAATGGCACAACTCTTGGGTGGATTAATGGGGGGGCTGAGTGAGCCCCCCCAAGAGGGTCCTTCTTAGATCCACTCCAGATCAGAGAACTTTTGCTAGCAACGTTTCTCTCCGTTCAGGGATTCTCTGATGAACAGCTCATTATATAAAGTTTAAGAACCTGCAATTTTTAAAGGTTTGGTTATTTGTAATTGAATCCTGGGATCCGGTCAGGATTTTTTTATGAACAATTAATTATCCTCCTAGGTTTGCAGGGAAGAATTTAGGAGAAAAAATGAATTCCAGACTGAATATGCGGAGAACAAAATCTGTGTCGGTTCCCCTTAAATATTCCATAATTTCTGGAAGGAGCAGATGCCCAGCATCTCCCCGTAAAATGCCTTTTTCTCTTGGGATCTTTTGGTTTTTCTCTCGTGGAAGAAAGATCTTATTTAATTCTTTGGTAGAGTGTTATTTTGGGAGACCCTGGCAACAACAAATGGCAACAACTGCAGATGAAATATTTGTTTTGCATCATGAAACCTTATCAGTTGATAGAAATAAATAATAATAATATAAACAAATAAAACTAGAACAACAAATGTAGGCAATTTGCCAGGAATCTGAAACAGGGAACTAAACAATCTGAGGCTTCAGGGCTGAATGAATTCAGTTTTAATGTTTGTGGGTGTTTTTTGAATCCTTGCCCCCAAATGAGGAACCTTCCCAGATACGAAGAGGGAAGCGATTCGGCTGCAGGTGAAGCCGAGTCTCTGACCAAAAAGGGGGTTTCAAGGGGGGCTTTTCTCCCAGACCCCCAACATTGGATGAACAAATGACTCTGAATAAAGGATAAAAAGAACTAAAAGAGGGACAGGGCCCAGCAGACAAAAGAGCCTTCCCTGATTCCCTTTTCCAGACCTTTGGAAGTTCACTTTTTATCCTAAAATCCCAAAGGCCCCAGAGGTGAAGGGAGCCCCTCCCCCACTCCCGGCCTTCCGGAAAGGGGGCTCTGGGGCTTTTTGGGGGGCAGAGAGGAGGAGGAGGCAGCCGTGGGGCTGGTCAGCCTTCTGAAGCCCCCCCCCCTTTTAAGGAATTTTTATCACTGGATTTTAATCATTCCTGCCTTTTAAATCTTAAATTCTATAGATTATTTTGGTGGTTTTATATTTTATGTGTATACCAAGAAAAGTCCCTCTGTGTGAGAGAGAGATGGTTTTAAAAGTTGATAAGTAAATCAATAAAGAAATATTATTGATTTATTAATATAAAATAGTATATTAAAATATTATATAGCATATCGATTATATTGAAATATAGCTATATAGTGGGCAAGACATTGCTGGATTCCTCCCCCCCCTAAAAATATAATATTTGGTATAATTTTCTGGAAAGAAGTTTTTCTGGGCAGGGGAAACTTTGGACCTTGGGAAGAGAAGGGAGATGATAGGAAGGAGAGGCATCTATTTCTTCCCTTTGGCATGTTTCATTGTCATCCTTGTAGAATTTCATACTTTTTAAAGGTAATTTAATTTTTAACCTTATTTTTTATACATTTTTATTTAGGGTGATGTTATATCCTACTATGCCATAAAGATCCCCGCTTTGAGGGAGGGAGCTGAAGGGATTAGAAGTATCTAATCTCTTGGGGGAAAAGGGGGTGTAGTCATCTATGTTAAGCAAAATTTATCAGTTTGTTTAGTAGACTCTGATCCTCAAGGGAGATATGTAATGATTGAAGTGGGATTGTATGGGAAGAAAATACTTATAGTAGGTTTGTATGCCCCAAATCAACAACAAGAACAATTTTACAGGTTGTTACATCAAAAACTGACTCTATTGGATTATAGATCTGTTATATTAATGGGAGATTGGAATGGAGTTATAGAGATAAAAAAAGGATTTTCTACTTCTTTTAAACAGGCTAAATTACCTAAGGCCTTTTTTGATTTGAAAGAGGACTGGGAGTTGCGAGATTATTGGCGAGAACATAATATGGAAGAGAGAGACTTTACCTTTTTTTCAGATAGACATCAATCTTTTTCAAGAATTGACTTTTTTTTTATTACAACAGACTTATATTTTAGGGTAAAGAATGCAAAGATATTTCCAAGGACATTGACAGATCACAGCCCAGTGTGGATGGAATTGGCTACTGAAAAAGAGGAGAGGAGATTTTGGAGGTTGAATGAAAATTTATTTAGACAAGAAATGAATGTTCAGAAACTTAAAGAGTCTTTAAAGGAATATTTTGTTTTAAATATGCATAAGGGAACTTCAATGGCAATGGTATGGGATGCAAGTAAAGCTTATATGCGCGGGGTTCTGATACAAATGAATAAGGCTTATAGACAGAAACAGGTGCAAAAACGTAAGGAGTTGGAAGATGAGATTAAATTAAAAGAAAAAGCTCTAATTTTGAATCCTACAGATGAGAAGGTTAAAGAATCTATAAATTTGCTTAAAACGCAATTTAATATGTTAATGGCGGATCAGACTGCAGCCGATTTACTTTATATGAAACATAATACATTTCATGACGCTAATAAGCCAGGGAGATGGCTGGCTTATCAATTGCGAAAGAAACAGAAGTTGAGAATTATAGATAAAATAAATCATAATGGTAAATTGGTATATCAGAAGGAATTGATTAAGAAATCTTTTCTAGATTATTATACAAAATTATATATGGGTAGGAAAGTACAGGCTTTAGATATAGATAATTATTTACAAGATGCTCATTTTCCTAAGTTAACAGAAGATCAGAAACAAGAAATTAATGGATTGGTTACTATAGAGGAAATTGTTACAGCAATTAAACAATTAAAAGTAGGTAAAGCACCAGGTACTGATGGACTGACATCAATTTATTATAAGACTTTGATAGAAGAGATGATAGAACCTTTAAGGGAACTTTTTAATAATATATTACAGGGATCAGAGACCCCCCTGTCTTGGGGTAGAGCTTTTATATCCTTGATCCCAAAAGAGGACCAAGATCTTACTCTACCAAAAAATTATAGACCTATATCTCTTTCGAATGTAGATTACAAGATTTTTTCGAAAATTCTAGCTAACAGACTTATGACTGTGTTGAATCAACTAATACATATGGATCAAACTGGTTTCATAACTGGAAGATATATGAAGAACAATGTTAGACAAATTATTAATTTAATAGAATATTTGGATAAGAACAACCAGATTTCTGCAGGATTGATATTTCTAGATGCTGAAAAAGCTTTTGATCAGTTAAATTGGCAATTTATGTTAAGATTGGTTGAGGAAATGAATTTTGGAGATAAAATTTTACAGGCTCTTTGAGCCATTTATCAAAAACAAACGGCACAACTTATAGTCAATGGAGGTTTATCAGAGGTATTCCCAATTGAAAAGGGGACCAGACAGGGTTGTCCATTGTCGCCTTTGCTGTTTGTTTTAACCTTGGAAATTTTACTGATCAAAATTCGTGAATCACCTAAAATAAAAGGAATAGAAATTAACAAAAATGATTATAAATTAAGGGCTTTTGCAGATGATCTGGTTGTTACTTTGTCTCAACCAACTTATTCTGTAATGGAGTTGCTACAATTGATAAATCAGTTTGGACAAGTTTCAGGTTTCAAGATTAATAACAATAAGACTAAAATATTGTCAAGAAACATGACCAACTTGCATAAGGAGACCTTAGTTAGACTGACAGGTTTCGAGGTTGTTAATAAGGTAAAATATTTGGGGGTTATTTTATCTGCTTCCAATGCAAAACTGTACAAAAATAATTATGAAAGGCTGTGGTTTAAAATACAAAAGGACTTGGATAATTGGAAAAAGCTGCAATTGTCCCTATTGGGGAGAATAGCAGCGATTAAAATGAATGTCTTGCCAAAGTTTCTTTTTTTTATTTCAAATGATACCTATTTTGAAGAAAGAAGCAAATCTAGATGAATGGCAGAAAGGTATCAATAAATTTTATCTGGGCAGGGAAAAAACCAAGAGTAAAACTTAAAATTATACAAGATATACGAGAGAGAGGTGGACTCAAGGTACCGAATTTGAAATTGTATTATGATGCTGTGGTTTTAACATTAATCAGTGATTGGGTTAATTTAACAAATGTAGATATACTCCTTTTGGAGGGGTGGGATTTATTATATGGATGGCATGCCTATTTAATTTATAATAAAAAGGTTGACAGGGTTTTTAAGTCTCATATTTTAAGAACTTCTTTACTTCGGGTTTGGAAGAAATATTATAGAATTGACTCAAGAGTTCCATTATGGGCTATTCCATGGCATGCAATAGAAGGAATAAGGAAAGGAGTAAAGATGGATAGTATTTCTTATATACAATTACTTAAGTGGGATGGTAAAAATTGGCAATTAAAATCCATAGATGAATTAGCACAAGAACATATTAATTATTCATGGTTTCAGTAGAGACAATTATTGGAAAGGTGGAAGATAGATTATAAAGTGGGTTTATTTAGAGAGGATGAGAACTTGCTAAAACAAATTAGAGATCAAAGTCGAACCCATATAAAAAGAATTTATGGGGTATTAGTGGAATTGGATTCAGAAGCAGAACTAGATAAAGATTGTACGGTTAAATGGGCTCAAAATTTTGATAAACCGATTTCATTAGATACATGGGAGATTATTTGGGTGAGGAATGTTAAATTTACACAAGCGCAAAATTTACGGGAAAATTTCTATAAAATGTTTTATAGATGGCACCTTGATCCACAAAAAATGTCTCGTATGTATTCAAATTTGCAGCCTAAATGTTGGAGATGCGGTTGCTCGGATGCAACGTATTATCATATCTGGTGGTCATGTAAAAATATAAAAGCTTTTTGGATTAAGATATGGTGGAATACTCAAAGAATTTTTAAAAAGAAGGATAAAATTTACTCCACAACTGTTTTTGTTGGGTATTGTTTCCGATTGTGATGACAAAGAAATTATTTTAATGTTAAACTTAATTACAGCGGCAAGGTTGTTAATAGGACAATATCGGAAGAAGGAATTTTTGCCTACTTTGCAGGAATGGTTTTTTAAAGTTTCTTACTTATCTGAAATGGCAAAAATTTCGGCTTTTTTGAAAGATCAATCGCAAGAGAAGTATCTTTTGGTGTGGAAAAGATGGATAAATTTTATACAATATAGGTATGATATTAGAAAATATTATTTAGCCTTTGAATAATTTATATTTAAAGTTTAAGATATTATTTAGAAGTGTAGAATAGTGTTTTTTTTCATTATTTTTCTTATTTTCTTTTTTTTCTTCTTTTTCTCTTTCTGTTTTTTATATATAATGGAGTTAAAGTATTTAACAATTCGTTTATTGAATGTAATCATATTTGTTTGAGGTTTATTGAGTTTAAAAGTTTTTTTCTTTTAAGTTCTGGTTAACCCTGCATTCAGCTCTGGGAAGAATGGGGGAGGGTTTGGGGGAGGGATTGGGAAAGGGGTTTTTATTGTAAAATTGTAAAAATTTACAATAAATAAATAAATACCAATAAATACCAATAAATACCAATAAATACCAAGGAATAAATTCGATTGATCGGAGCGCACAGAATAAAAAAGGGGCAAATCTTTCTCCGGGAGAGTCCTAAGAAATGAAAGGAAAAGGGGGGGGGTCCCTGCATTTCCCCCCCCCATGGAACTCCCCCTCCCCCCCTCACCTCTCCGGCCAATCACGGGGCCGCCCTGAAGAGCCTCGTAGTTGTATCGGCAGAAGCGATCCACTTGGGCCTTCTTGTACTCCATGATGGCCTTATCGCTGTTCAGGTAGTCTACATAGGGCTGCCCCAACGGAGTGACGGCCACGTATTTCCCGAGGTCGCTGTCGTAGTAGTCGATCTCCTGCCGGTCGTAGAAGTCCCGATCCAGGAACCGCACCCGCTGCGTCCCGTTGAAGAAATGGCACTCGGACTTCCACTGGTGCAGGAAATGGGCTGTGTGGGGGGGGGGGGAGGATGGAGCAGAAAGAAGAAAGCCCTGAGGAGGGACTCCAGGGCCCATCGTTCCCAGCGGCTCCTAGAGGAGGGGCGGAGCGACGGGAAGGCGGAGGGGCGGGAGACCTGCCGCGAGGGACTGCCAGAAGGCGCCCCCTGGAGGAGGGATGGGGAACCGTCGGTCCCAGCCGGATTCCCCCTTGGTGGGGGTCTGGAGGGGGGAGGAAAATGAGGGAGGGGGAAGGAGGGACCCCCGCTCCATCTCCCGAGGGTGGAAAAAGGCAGGCAGAAGTTCAGCCGGTCCAGCCCTCCGTCCGTCTGCAGGGAACGCTGGATTCCCCCCCCCAAAGTGGCAGGAAATATGGGGGGAGGGAAGAGACCCCCCCTTATGGGCTGGAGGGGAAATAATATCCAAGCTTCTCTCTCCCTCTCCCTTTCGGGAGCAGAAGGGAAGGGGGGGTCACCATAAGGATACCCACACCCATGCTCCTGGGCTCTCCCTGCCCTTCAAGCCCCCCCTTCCCTTTCCCTCCCTCCCCCCATCTTCAGCCCCACAAGCTGCCTTTGGGTGCTTTTCAAAGCCTCGTTCCTGTGCCCCTTCCAAAATAGACCCCCCTGCAGCCCCCCAAGACCACCTCAGAGGGAGGGGCTCCAGCCCCCTTCACGAAAGGGGGAGTTTGGAGGAGCAACTCAGACCCCCCCCCATATCCCTCCCAATAGAGGCAGAGAAGGTGAGGGAGGGGAAGATTTCCAGTCTTGGGGGCTGCAGCTTTAGAGGGGTGTCCAGGGGGGGTTGTGGACTTCCTTTTTCGCCCCCTCCCATGAATGTGGACCACCTGAACTTCTGCCTGCCTTTTTCCTCCCTGGGGAGATGGGGGGGTCCCTCTTTCCCCCTCCCTCATTTTCCTCTCCCCTCCAGACCCCCACCAAGGGGGAATCCCGCTGGGACCGACGGTTCCCCATCCCTCCTCCAGGGGGTGCCTTCCGGCAGTCCCCCTTTCTCTATGTTCCTGCAGGGGTGGACTAGATGCCCCTTTAAGCTCCCTTAAGACCCCCCATGAGGAGTCCAGGCTGGGTCAGTGGAGACTTCGAAAGGGCTGAGGGGAGCCGGGGGGGTCTCTCCTGAGACCCTCCCTCCCCCCCCCGGTCTCCCTTGGCCCAAAGGGGCTTCTCCAAAAGGCAGCTGGACTTTCCTGGTTCTTCCCTTGAAGACGTTTCGCTTCTCATCCCAGAAGCTTCTTCAATTCTCACCGAATGGTGGAGGGTGGAAGGACGGATATTCCTTGTGGTCATTTGGTCATTTTGAAAGTCGGTCCCTGGTTCTCTGAGGGGCCTTGAGGACCCCCAGGGGTTTATCTGGGCCCTCAGGGTCCCCTGAATTGGGGGGCCAAAGGGGTGGGGAGCCTTCCTGGGGCTGCTGAAAGGACCCCGTTGTAGGCAGGAGATGGGGGGTCCTTTCCCTCCCCCCACTCTGTTGAGGGAGGGCTGCTCAATTTTGATCTAGATGGCTTGGGGATCTGGGGATCTTGGGGAGAAGAGAACCCCCAGATTCCCTAGTTAACCCCAAATTTTCTTTCCCACCAACTTAACTGCCATTGCGTGATTTGGGGATTCAGCCCTCTTTTCTGTCACCCTGAAGCCCCCCAAGAACATCTCAAAGGGAGCATCTCCAGCCCCCCTCAACAAAGAAATCGTTTGGGGGAGCCAATTTAGGGGAGCAATTCAGACCCCCCCATATCCTTCTCCCTCAGTTCCCCCCTCCCCTCCAGGTCGGGATTCAGCAATGGGGGAATTGGGGTGGGGGGTTCTGGGTCTCCTCCCCAAATTGAGAGTCTCCCACAAGAAGGAATCCAGCTCAACTCTTCCCTCCCCTTAAAAAAATGGAGATTCAGAAGAAAAACTGAGGTTGCAAAAACACTTTTGCCAAAAAAAAACCCCTCTTTTTCTTATACTCTTTGCTGGCCTTTGTGGATTCAGCTCTGAAAATGCCTCAGTTTCCCTCTTTCGCTTTCGCTTTCTGTCTTCTTCCTCTTTCAGTGCAAGACACTTTGGGGCTCAGGCGCTAATTTGGGGTGCACAAGGTCCCCCTCCCACAAAGCCACGGGGGGCGGAGAGGGGGCCCAGCTGCCTCTTATCCCATCTCGGCTGCCTTCTCACGACCCTCGCCCACCTCGGCCATAATTAGGGAACGGGGGCTCCCTCTTCGCCCCGCGGGGGGAAATGCGGCGAGGGAGGGAGACCACGCGGAGATCGAGGCACTTGCAGTCTCCCGCCTCTCTTGCCTTCGACCTCTTTCCCTACTTCAGGGGTCCCAGCCCCTTTCTCCCCCCCCCTCAGGAGCCCTGACGGCCCCTCCCAGCCCCTCTCCGAGCCCCCTCCTTACCGGGCGTCTCCTTCCCCCCTTCGCTTCCGGGGATCCGGGCCAGCGCCCCCGCCAGCAGCAGAAGAGGGACCCCAACGGAGCCCATGGACGCCGCCCCACCAGCGCCCCCAGAGAGCGGGGAGAGAGACGCGGAGGCTCCAAGCCCCAGAGGCGGAATCGGGGGTCTGGCTTGGGGGGAGGAAGCGGTTTCCTAGAACTTCGGAATTGGGAGGGCCCAGAAAAGCGGAAGGACCAATGGGAATTCTCCCTTCTGCATCGTCATCGGTCTCCGGGCAGAGCCTCCCTTGAGTTCATCCACAAGAGGAGATAGTGCGAAGCCGAGAGAGAAGCGGAGAAAGTTGGAGGGGGGAAATCCCTTCGGTCTGGGGGGGGGGGTGCATTTTAGGGAGGTGTTTATACCGGCTCCGGAGAGGAGAGGTACAGGAAATGGGCTGCGGGGAGGAGGAGGAGGAGGAGGAGGGGCCGTCAGGAGGGACTCCAGGGCACATGGTTCCCAGCCTCTCCTATAGGAGGGACACAGGCTTGTCAGAGGAGGGGAGGGAAACCTGCCGCAAGAGGCTACCGGAAGGCGCCCCCTGGAGGAGGGATGGGGAACCGTCGGTCCCTGCGGGATTCCCCCTTAGTGGGGGGTCGGGAGGGGAAATGAGGGAGGGGAGGAGCTTAGTGAGGGACCCCCCATCTTCCCAGGGTGGAAAAAGGCAGGCAGAAGTTCAGCTGATCCAGCACTTGGTCTAAGTGTCTGCAAGGAATGTTAGATCCCGGTGGGGCCTCTTTCCCCCCCAAACTGGCAGGAAATATGGGGGGAGGAAGAGACCCCCCTGCGCTGGAAGGAAAGGAATATCCAAGCTTCTCTCTCGCTCTTCCTTTTGGGAGCAGAAGGGAAGGGGGGCTCACAATCAGGATACCTACACCCATGCTCCTGGGCTATCCCCGCCCTTCAAGCCCCACCTTCCCTTTTCCCCCCTCGCCCCCATCTTCAGCCCCACTAGCAGCTTTTGGATGATTTTCGACGCCTCTTTCCACTCCCCCGTCCAAATAGACCCCTCTGCAGCCCCCCGAGACTGTCTCAAAGAGAGGGGCTCCAGCCCCCTTCACTAAAGGGACAGTTTTGGGGAGCAATTCAGACCCCCCCCAAATATCCTTCTCCCTCAGTTCTCCCCTCCCCTCCAAGTCCGGATTCAGCAATAGGGTGGGGGGTTCTGAGTCTCCTCCCCAAATTCAGAGTCTCCCCCAAGAAGGAATCCAGCTCAACTCTTCCCTCCCCTTAAAAAAATGGAGATTCAGAAGAAAAACTGAGGTTGCAAAAACACTTTTGCCAAAAAAAAACCCTTTTTCGTATACCTTTGCTGGCCTTTGTGGATTCAGCTCTGAAAATGCCTCAGTTTCCCTCTTTCGCTTTCGCTTTCCGTCTCCTTCCTCTTTCGGTGCAAGAAACTTTGGGGCTCAGGCGCTAATTTGGGATCCGCACGGTCCCCCTCCCACCCAGCCACGGGGGGGGGACGAGAGAGGAGCCCGGCTGCTTCTTATCCCACCTGGGCTGCCTTCTCGCGACCCCCGCCCCACCTCGGCCACAACAAGGGAAGAGGGGAGGGGGCTCCATCTCCATCCTGCGGGGAAAATGAGGCGAGGCAGGGGCGGAGACCACGCGGAGATCGAGGCTCCTGCAGCCTACTGCCTCTCTTGCCCTCGACCCCTTTCCCCCCACTTCTGGGATCCCAGCCCCTTTCTCCCCCCCCCCACCCCCAGGGGCTCTGACGGCCCCTCCCAGCCCCTCTCCTCCCTCGACGAGCCCCCTCCTTACCGGGGGTCTCCTTCCCCCCTTCGCTTCCGGGGATCCGGGCCAGCGCCCCCGCCAGCAGCAGCAGCACCAGGAGGAGCCCAGCGGAGCCCATGGACGCCGCCCCACAAGCGCCCCAGAGAGACCAGAGACGGAGACGCGGAGGCTCCCAGCCCCAGAGGCGGAATCGGGGGGTCTGGATTGGGGGGGGGGAGGAGGCGTTTCCCTCGAACTTCGGAACTGGGAGGGCCCAGAAAAGTGGAGAGACCAATGGGATTTCTCCCTTCCGCAGCGTCATCGATCTCCGGGCAGAGCCTCCCTTGACTTCGCCCGATAGAGGAGATAGTTCGGCGCAGAGAGAGAAGCGGAGAAAGTGGGAGGGGGGAACAATCCCTTCAGTCGGGGGGGGAGCTGCATTTTAGGGGGGCGTTTCATGCGGACTTCCTTTTGCGCACCCCCCCCGTGATTCTCAACCAGATCCTCCTTTTCTCTGTGTGTCTGTAGGGGTGGACTAGATGCCCTTTCAGTTCCCAGAGGGAGCCTAGAGCAAAGTGGAGCCAGAGCTTGAGGGCTCCTCCTGGGCTCACCCGGCTCAGTTTGGGGGCAGGAAGCCCCCCCCCAGGTCTGAACCATGTGGGGGGGGGACTGCGGACACACACACACACACACACACACACACAAAAAGACTCCCAAACTCCTCAGGCAACCGATACCAGATGTTATATCAGAACCCCATCCTCCACAAATCCTGGAGCACCCGGGAAGAACCGAGGATTGGAAAAGGGCTGATGTGGTTCCCATCTTCAAGAAAGGGAAAAAAAAAACAAAAAACAGACCCAGGAAACTGCAGACCAATCAGTTTAACCTCCATATCTGGGAAGATCCTAGAAAAGATAATCAAAAAGCAGATCTGTGAACAACTAGGAGCAAACAAAGTTATAACCGGGAGCCAGCACGGGTGTGTGGAGAACAGATCATGCCAGGCCAATCTCATCTCATTCTTGGATCAAGGGACTGAATCAGTAGACCAGTGAAACGCAGTGGACGTCGCATGCCTAGATTTCAGTAAGGCTTTTGACAAAGTAGACCACAACCTGCTCCTTGCTAAACTAGGAAAAGGTGGGATAAACAACATCACCACCAGATGGATCTGTATGTGGCTGACAAGCCTACTCAAGGAGTAGCCCCCAATGGCGCCACATCCACATGGAGAGAAGTAAGCAGTGGGGCACCACAAGCTCCGTCTCTTCTCTTCTCTTCTCTTCTCTTCTCTTCTCTTCTCTTCTCTTCTCTTCTCTTCTCTTCTCTTCTCTTCTCTTCTCTTCTCCTCTCTTCTCACTTTAAATGTATTGGCTATAGCTTGCAATGTATCATTCTTCCGCTGCAAATGTATCCGCCCAAAGAGAAAGTTCTGGGCTGCTTGCCAGCAGTTGTGTATTCGAAGCGTAGCCTGTGACAAGCTGTAACTGAGCTAACCTGACAGATAAAGAAAACAAGTATTCAAACGAAAAAAAGGAATCTTTTAGCCTGTTAGCCTGAGAAAGTGCCTTAGCTATAAAAGTGAAAAAAAAAAAAAGATAATGTGTGTGCCTTTTCTCCTCTGTCTCGCTGTGCGTGTGACAAGAGATTGAGACATCGGGCTCTTCTTTGATCAAACCATAAAGCTTTATTCTTTTCCGTAGCCTCGTATTCAGAGTCTCTGGGAGATTTGTGTGGATTCTGAGCTGAAAAGCCTCAGGGAATAAAGGGCTGTGACCAGGGCGATTGGGGCTTTCATTGTTCTTCATGCCTTTTATGATTAATTTGATCAGGAGCATTTTAGCCTAAAAATAGTCAATGTGTTGGCTAAAGCGTTTGAATTTTTTAATAAAGTGGTAGCAGACCAGCGAAATGCTGTGGATGTGGTAGACTTAGACTTTAGTAAGACCTTTGACAAGGTAGACCACAAAACCATTCCATTCCATGTTCTGTTCTGTTCCGTTCCATTCCATTTTCTATTCCATTCTGTCTGTTCCGTTCCGTTCCATTCCATTTTCTCTTCTCTTCTATTCTGTTCTGTTCCATTCCATTTTCTATTCCATTTTTTATTCTATTCTGTTCTGTTCTGTTCCGTTCCATATTTTATTTTGTTCTGTTCTGTTCCATTTCATTCCATTCCCTATTCTGTCTGTTCCGTTCCATTTCGGTCCATTCCCTATAAACTGACCCCAGGGACTCTGGGCCTGCCTGTCAGTCCAGAAGCCCAAATCTCTTCCGGCTTTGAACTCACAGCAGCTTCATCTCCACTACTCTCCCTCGGAATCCCTTCCCTTCACTGTAAAAGAATAAAATTTAAATTGTAGAAAAACCTGGTGTTCCTCCTCCCTCCCTCCCTCCCTCCCTCCCTTCCTCTTCCACCTTTTTCTTACCTCTGCAAGAGGACCCTCCCTCCTCCCCTCCCCCTCCCCGGATTGAGGCCTCCCCTGCCCCCGTATTGATGAACCAGGCTAGTTTAGATCCGAAGCCAGAACCCGTTCGGGAGGAGGGTGGCAGATCCCAGGGAGGGGAAGGGGCACGACCCCCCTCCTCAATCTCTCCAGGTCCTGCCAGAGGGAGGGGACCCCTGGGAGACCCCCTATTCCTGCTTCCCCCAGAGAGCCTCTTCCGTGGCTGGGAAGCTGCTGGAGCTGGAGGTTCTCCTGGCTTCATCCGGGCCTCTTTCTCCAGGATCGGAGCCCGTTTGAGCCCCTCAGAAGCCAGAGAGGCTCCTGCCCCATTCGCACCCAGCGCCCCCCTCCTTGGGGTCCTGATCCCCTCGCCTTCCTGCCCTCCAGAGGAACTCCCTCCCCCCGTCCATCTCCGCCTCCCCCCCCAAAAAAAGGGTGCCAGGGCCGGGGAGGGCGGAGAGCAGGGCGGCCTCCCTGGGGATGGAGGGGAGGGGTCCCTCCTGGCAGCCCAGGATCGTCCTCGCTTTGTCTGCCGGTGGGTGAAGTCACAAAGGACTCTGCCCGGAGACCGATGACGTTGCAGAAGGGGGAATTCCCATTGGTTCCGCCCCCTCTTCAGGGCACTTCCAGTTCTGGTCCGAGGAAAACGCCTCCCCCGCCCACCCTCCAGATCCCCCCCCCTCCGATTCCGCCTCTGGGGCTGGGGGCGTCCCTGGGCTCTGCTGGGGTCTCCCTGCTGCTGCTGGGGGGAGGACGCTGGGCGAGATCCCTGGAAGCGAAGGGGGAAGAAGGGGCTGGGCGGGCGGGGGCAAGGGCTGGGAGGGACCCCCAGTGCTCCTTTGGGGAGGGGGAGAGAAAGGGGCTGGGCGGGAGGAGGTGAGGGCTCAGAGGGACTCTCAGTTCTCCTGGGGTGGGGAGGGGGAGGGAAGAAAGGGGCTGGGACCCCAGACGTGACTTTGGGAAAGGGGTCGAGGGCAAGAGAGACTGCGGGAGCCTCCCTCCCTCCCCACATCCCCCCCAGGAAGACGGAGAGAGAGAGAGAGAGACCCCTCCCTTTGATGGTTGTGGCCGAGGTGGGGAGGGGCCGCAGAAAGGCAGAAACAGCGCCGTTTGGAGGTTAGGCAGGAATCGGGGGCTGGTCCAGTTCATCTATGCGGGGGGGGGCAGTTTTATTTTATTTCTTTTTTATGTCATAGTTTATACCTCTTCAATTCCCACGGAGTTCAATAAAGTGGAAGGAAGGAAGGAAGGAAGGAAGGAAGGAAGGAAGGAAGGAGATGGGAATGAGGAAGGAAGGAAAGGATATGGAAATCAGAGGAAGGAAGAAAGAAGGTAAGGAAGGAAGGAAGGAAGGAAGGAAGGAAGGAAGGAAGGAAAGAAGGAAGGAAGGAAGGAAGGAAGGAAGAAAGGAAGGAAGGAAGGAAGGAGCGATTCTTGAACCAAAACCGACCTATTTGCGGTGGGTCAGAAAACCCCACAGCGCTGGGGGCAAAACCTCCCCTCCAGCAGCCCCTTTGCCAGGAAGGGCCCAAAAGGCAGAAGCTTCCCAGGACCCTGCATGATTGTGTGTGTGTGTGTGTGTGTGTGAAGGCGCCCAAGGACTCCCCCGTCAGCTGCCTAAGAGACCCCCCTCCAAGTCCTCGCTGGCTGTGGGGCTGCTCCTCCCCTTTTTTCATCCACTGTAGCCCCCCCCAACAGGATCCGGGGGGAGGGCAAAGGGAAGTCCACCCTCCCTCCGGGGCTGTCGTGAAATACCCTCTTGAGCTGCGCCCCCTCCCCCAAGACTGAAGGGATTCCCCCCACACACACACTTTCTCCGCTTCTCTCTCTGCGCCGAACAATCTCCTCCATCGGGTGACATCAAAGGAGACTCTGCCCGGAGACCGATGACGCTCAAGAAGGGAGAAATCCCATTGGTCCTTCCGCTCTTATGGACACTCCCAATTATAAAGTTCGAGGAAAACGTTTCCTCCTCCCCCCCCCATCCAGACTCCCCCCGATTCCGCCTCTGGGACTGGGAGCACCTCCGTCTTCCTCCCCCCTCTTTGGGGGGCTTGTGGGGCGGCATTCATAGGCTCCGCTGGGCTCCCCCTGATGCTGCTGCTGGTGGGGGCGTTGGCCCGGATCCCCGGAAGCGAAGGGGGGAAAGAGACCCCCGGTAAGGAGGGGGATCGTCGAGGGAGGAGAGAGGCTGGGAGGGGCCGCCAGGGCTTCTGAGGGAAGAGGGGGAGAGAAGGGCTGGGACTCCAGTAGTGGGGAAAGGGGTGGAGGACAAGATAGGCGGGAGCCTGCAGGAGCCTGGATCTCCGCCTGTTCTCCGCTCCCTCCCTCGCCTCATTTCCCACCGCAGGACGAAGAGGGAGCCCCCCCCCTTCCCTGGTTGTGGCTGTAAGAGGCAGCCGGGGCTCTCTCTCGCCCCCCTCCCCGTGGCTGGGTGGGGGGGGGACCTTGCAGACCCCGAATTAGCGCCTGAGTTCAAAACGTTTCTTGTGCTGAAAGAGAAAGGAGTCGGAAAATGAAAGCGGAAACAGGAAAACTGAGGCGTTTTCAGACCTGAATCCAGAAATGCCACCAAAAGTATAAGAAAACGATGCTTTTGCAACTTCAGTTTTTCTTCTGAATCTTCTGAAGTTCTTTTTTTAAGGTGAGGGAAGAGTTGAGCTTGGATTCCTTCTTGGGGGAAGGAGTGGGAAGGGGCTGGAAGCCCCCAAGAGAGACTTTGGGAAAGGGGAACCCCCCACCCAGAATCCCCAAATGCTCAATCAACACCTGAGTTGCTCCTCCAAATTCTCCGTTTAGTGGGGGGGGGTGGAGCCCCTCCCTTTGAGATGGTCTTGGGGGGCTGCAGAGGGCCTATTTGGGAGGGGCA
Source organism: Crotalus tigris (assembly GCF_016545835.1). Taxonomy (NCBI): domain Eukaryota; kingdom Metazoa; phylum Chordata; class Lepidosauria; order Squamata; family Viperidae; genus Crotalus; species Crotalus tigris. Next base: position 43,619 of record NW_024096879.1, read on the forward strand.
AATCACCCAGGAGCAGCAGAGGGAGGGGCTAATCCGGAGGGAGGGCCTCATGGGGGAGGGGAGGGGAAGGTCAGCCCCACCGCCCGGGCATCCCCAGAGGCAGGGAGGCAGCAACCCCACAGTCGGGGAGAAGCTGGGTGGAAAGAGGCCTCAAAAATTGCCCAAAGGGAGCAAGTAGGGCTGAAAATGGGGGAATAGAACAGTTTGGGGTACTCAGGAAAGGTGGGTGTTGAAGGACTGAGAGACCTCAGGAGTATTGGTGTGGATACCCTTATTGTGACCCCTCCCCATATCTCCCCCAAAGGAGGAGGGAGAGAGAAGTATGGATATAAGCTTTCCTCCAGCCCAGATAGTTCCTGGGGGTCCCTTCCCTTGTCCCCATACTTCCTGTCCTTTCCTGCAAGGTTCACTGCGGAGAGCTAGGTAGGTTGCTAGACCAGTTGAACTTCTGCTTGCCTTTTACCACCCTGGGAAGATGGAGGAGGTCCCTCAGGAAGCTCCTTCCCAACTTCCGGTCTGACACCATAATGAGATGGGTGGAAGAAACGGGGGCTCCGGCTTCTTAGCCCGATTTCGTTCAGTCCAGTGACCCCCAAGGGGTCAGAAAGTTGCCCTAGAGGGGCAATGAAGAAGGAGGGAAGCTTCGGGAGTCTGCACCAGATGGCGGTTGGTCCAGACGGACTGAAGAAAGCTTTCTGAAGGACGGAAGAAAGGCTGCCTGGGAAGCACAGGCAGCCCAAGTCATCGTCAGCCGGAAAAAAAAGCGAGGAGCTGCTGTGCTCCAACAAACAGCTGATTGTCAACAGCGTGCTGAAACTGGGCGAGCCTCTTTTTTATTCCTTTTCCTTAAGGACTCAGAAATACTGATCCCCTGATTGGGAAAAATCTACGAAGTAAAGACCCCAGAAGGACTGGAGAAGAGAGGTAAAAGTGGCTAGCAATTACAAGAGGGGGAAGGAATTTAAGGAATATAAAAGAATACTTAAAAATGGAATTTTGATTGACTTAAAGAAAAACTGCTTAACCTACAGGACGTGGAAAATACTTTTAGATTAAATTTCTAGCGTAAATAAATTCCAAAGAACTTTAAAAGAAAATTTTTTAACAATCTTTTAAAAACGGATATAGACAATACAGTGTATGAGGACATCTAGTGGTAAAAGCAGATACTACAGCAATACCAAATGATAAAAGAATTTGAAAAGTGTTTTACCTTGAAACAACATCTGGTGTAAACAAAGTGCCTTTATATGACTATGCATGAGGAAAAACTCTCTACAACTACATCTGTTGACTCTAGATATAACTAAAACAGGAATTATTTGGAGACAGCAGGCGTTTTATATTTGTGATTTGACTGGAGGATTTGGATTTAGCCTAAAGTAGTTGGCTCAATTTTATCGTTGGATTTTAGCCTAAGACAGTTGGCTTTTTCTTCTTTTTTTCTCTTTTTTTCTCTTGTTTTTTCTCCTTGAGAATTTGGATCTAGCCTAAAGTAATTGGCTCTTTTCACGGTTTGGATTTTAGCCTAAGATAGTTGGCTTGAAAAATGAGTGCATCAAATCTCACTAGACTTATGGAAAAAAACTTCCTCTGCACCTTTTGTCAGAACATTTCTAGCCCAACAAGCCAGTGATCTATTGAAACAATGTTGCAGCATGAGAAAATAAGCACTGCTCAAACTGAGATGCAAACCACATTAAAATTAATTTAAGAATCAATACAGAGAAACCATGAAGAGACAAAAAGTAATTTTGATAAATTAAACAAACAAATGTTGGATATAAAGACACAATTTAAAGCCCATCAGCAAATGATTGTTAAAAATGAACAAAGAATTTAGAAAATAGAAAATAAATCAGATGATATTAATTAAAATGGAAGTACTAATGTAAGAAATTGAAAAATTAGAACAAGCAAATCAAAATTTAGAAAAAACAGTGCCAGTTTTAGAAATGGAGAAAGCGGAACACTATTTAAGATTTCAAAATGTTCCTGAAGATAGAGAAGAAGATATAGCAGTTGTGATTATTACAACCAATTATAACCAATTATAACCAATAATAATGGCTAACTAGATGTTACCAGCCTAAGAAACAATTTCACAATTATTCCCGTACTTTTGTCATTACATGTTCCTTAGTGTTCAGATCTGGTCTCAGGATGATAATGTAGCACTTGGGAAAGAAGATGCAGCTCAATAGTCCAGCACCAGAGGCCAAGATGGAGAAGACCTGCACGGCCACCATATATTTGCCTTTAGTGCTCAGGTAGGTGGGGAGGAAGGAAACCCAGACACTGCAGAAGACCAGCATGCTAAAGGTGATCAGCTTGGCTTCATTGAAAGCTCCAGGCAGGTTCCTGGCCAGGAAAGCCACAGTGAAGCAAATTGCAGCAAGGAAGCCCATGTAGCCAAGAACAACATAAAACATGGCAACAGAGCCTTCATTACATTGAAGGATAATCTCTTCAGGCTGGGAGTGCAGATCAGAGTCAGAAAATGGGGGAGAAACTCCCAACCACATGGCACAAATGAAAATTTGGGCAGCAGAACAAGAAAGGATGATGGAGTTGGCCAAGCTCTTCCCCAACCATCTTTTCACTTTATTGCCTGGTTTTGAGGCTAGGAATGCCAGCACTACTGTGATCGTTTTGGCCAACACAGAAGACACGGCTACTGAGAAGACAATGCTGAACACCATTTGTCGGAGAAGGCAGGTGGCTTTCCTTGGTCGGCCAATGAAAAACAAGGAGGATAAGAAGCAAAGCAGAAGGGAGACCAGGAGGATGAAGGAGAGGTCCCGGTTATTGGCTTTGACAATAGGAGTTTCAAGGTATTTAATGAATATGACTAAAACAAAGCCTGTGATTAGGAACAAGAGTAGAGCAAAGGAGATGAGGATGATGCTGAGATGTTCTTCATAAGACAGGAAGTTTATTCTTTTGGGGATACACTGGACTCGGTTCTCAGTTGGATATTGATCATCTGGGCACTTGGTGCATTTTGTGGTATCTGAGAAAAGAAAGTAATATTTCTTTTATAGTCTTTCAAATTTCAAGAAAAAGTTTGGATAAGATGTGATACAGAGAGACAGAAAAGTCTCAGTAAATGGAATATACTTACACTACAACAACAAAAAATCCCCAATACACACAACTATAAAAAGAACAACAACAGCATAAAATTAAAAGAAGAGCTATATGGTGCTGAAAACTCCCTTCTCTGAGGTAATCCACCAGATTCTTATCCTGCACTGACCTTACCTTATCCTAAATGGTTGGCAGAAGTAGCAATTCTCCAGAAGTTTAAGAGGATGGGGGCCTATTCAATTTCAAGGGGGAGTAAGTCCAATAGGGCAGGAACTGCAGCAGAAAAGGCAGGCTTCTAATGATCCATAAAGTGGGAATCTTTTAGGGAATATTTGCATGCCAATCTGCTCTGGTGGGACAAGGAGTTATCCTTAAGGAGAGGAAACCCTGCAGATATCCTGGTTCTGTCTCATGGAGGGTTTGAAAGGTAAATTTAATTGCACCTGGAAAGAAACTGGGATTCTGTAGAGCCTGTCCTATGGAAGAACACATGGAAACTCAACACTGTGCATGCCTTTGCATTCTGGACCATTTTATAAATTCCAGCTGGTTTTCAAGAGCAACCCTATGAGTATGGGATAAAAAGATAGAAACAGAAAACTGATGGCAAAAAAAGACCTAGTGCTGCATAGAGTCTGCCCTTTGAGTTTTTTGTTTTCTTATTTAATATTTTATTTCATTTTTTTCAAAACAAATTCAGATGATGGACATGTGTTTATCCCAAAAATATTGAAATTCAATTATTGATGATTGACCCACCAACCATGCTCTCAATATACTGCTCCAAAAATACTGGACAGAAGATAAAAGTTGTCTAAGATGGTTGGGTCCATGGTGAACCACTTGAGAATGGTTGCAACACTGACTATTTCTGGACAGGTTGTACAGCCCCTTCACAAAACAAAAACCATTGACTATCCTGAAATTGAGAGAGTCTCCTAACTATTAGGACTTCTAGAAATTCCTTGAAATGTGATTCTTTCAACGGTCCTGGGGATCTCCTGGTAACAGGGCCCCGTGTGCTGGTTGCATGGTTGGTAGCATCTTGATGTACTTTCTCTTGCTTTCTTAGCATTCATACCTCAATGTTTTAATTTTTATTATTGCTTTAATTGTATCCCACCAAGAGTCACTTTGTGTGAAATAGCCATATAAACTTGACAAACAAATTTGAAAAAAACATCTTAACGAAGATTAATTCATAAATGAATTCAACAACAGGAACTGAGTGTGTTATCTGTAAAGTTTTTTTACCCTGTAAAAATGAGAAGATAAGCAATATCTTTCCATATACTCTCGATTTGGCAACAATTTTAAAGAGAATGAATTCAACGTTGGAATCAAAGAATATTGATATTTTATTAGTTCTCTGTTTCCCCCTTCTTTTCTGCTCATTTTAATCCCAACACTGCATGTTTTTTTCCTTTTAGAACCACAACTATATTCCTTTTTTTTTTTTTTTGGTGTTATATCTCATATTATTTAACAAGAAAAAAATGGAAAGATCAGAAAAGGTAGAAAGGAAATATCTACTTGATGACTTTATGCTGACTCCTGTCTTTGGGTTTCATTGTTCCTTTAATCCAACATCTCTCCCTCTATTGTTCCTCCCAATTAGATATTTCATCTTATAAGGATATATGATCTTACTAAAGATTAACTGATCAAATGAACGATTGATCGATGCATCTATCAGCCTGTAATGTAAATGTAAAGTTGGTTTAGGTAAACAAAACCCATTGATCTAAACAATCAAACTTACATGTCTCTTTAACGTGCATATTGATTAAAGTTTCCCTGTGGTGTCACCCACCTTCCTGAGTGGAGATGGTCCCCTCTGGACAAGGAATGCAGTCATAGCAGCAAAATGGCTCTCCTTCTCGAGCCTGCTTGACAAATCCAGGATGGCATTTTCCCACACATTTAGATTGAGGCAGAGACTAAACAGAAAAAGAAGAAATGCCAAAGAAAATATGTCAGGACTCACCATTCATGTAAAATGGAGGTAGACATGAACATCAGCCAAGTCATCTCTGGGCTTCACCTAGGCAAATATGAAATCTCTGACCAGTTCCAAATGGTTGCAGGAGATAAAATTGCAGGCAGATGCTTCATTCAGTTCCTCCCTTTTTCTTCTGATTTATCAGATTACAATAAAGTAGCTTTCTACTTAAAAAAGTCTGGAGGGATGAAATTGAGAAAACATTTAAGCATTAAGTGGCAACCAGTGGGTCCCTCCTCATAGTAGATTTAACATGCATTCCTCCATTTTTCATACATGCTTTATTTTAAAATATCCACAAACGCACACCCATATTTATTATTAATACACACCCATATTTATTATTAATTTGATTTGTAGCCTCTCAATGTGTCCTAAGGCAGCTAACAATAAAGATAAACAGTTGCATTCAAGGGATTTGCAGATGAAGTGCATTCTTACAAGCCAGTGCCCAAATCTAAGTAATATTTCCTTCAAAAGTGCCTTTTTTAACTTTTGATATTAAGGGTTTTTTTGCACCAAAGTGATGCTTCAGTACTTCAGTTTTCAAGCCATTATCATGGTGAGATGGGCAGCAAATAAATTTAATCAATCAATCCATAAATGAGCTCACATCAGACCAGTCATTGTTATTTCATGTGAACTGAAAGCCTTGGACCTCCTTCCTAAACTCCACTATCCCACTGGGGTTAGGGAGAGGCAGCTATAAGCATGTTCTCAGCTGATTAAAGACATCCCAGACTTTGGGCCTGCAATTTTGGGAGACCCCTGACTGCAATCAAGGCAAGATGAAGCTTATTTAACAATTGGACCAACAGGACCTCCATCCACTCTTGATTCCACTTCATTGGATTCAGTCCAAATCTGAACTCAGGGACTGGTCAACAGAATTGCCTTCACCTTTGATATTTGAAGACAAAAAACTAGTGAACCTGAAGCTATTAACACCAAAATCTCCAACATAGGAGGCTTTGTCTCACCAGTTTTATGGTTATACTCAGGGCTTTTTTTCTCATAGAACGCCCAGAACGGAGTTCCGGCACCTTTTTTGGATAGAACCTTGTAGGGTAGGCAAGGCGGGTTGTATGACGTGTGTGATCTCTGGCACCCTTTTTTTTTTTTTTCCAAAAAAAGCACTGGTTATTCTAAACTACCAAAGGGAGTAAATGTCAATGATTTGTGTCCTAAATAATAATCACCCCATATATCTTTTGGATCAGCTTACAACAGGATTCAGCATGACAGCTGTCAACGCTGCTAATATTGAATATTCTTGCTTTGATAATATATGCAGAATTGTCTGGTATTTTTAGAGTTAAATCAGGTGACAGCGAAAGGGGAGGAGAATATAAGGAAAGCGGGGGGGGGGGGAGAAACAGAAGTGAATCTTTGCCCTCCAAGTTAATTGGAAGATGTGAATCATGACCCCAAAATAGGGGAGAGGAAATGCCTGGAATGTTATGTGCAAAGGAAGGGAAATTCAGATCTTAGCATTCCACCATGCCGTGCTGACATCTCTGCAACACTAATAAAGGCTTTTTAGGTTAAAAAAATGTCTGAAAGTTCTTTGAAGTGTTTCGTTAATCAGACACATGACAACAGCATCAGAAGAAAGCCTTGGTCAATAGAACTGAAGCATGCTTATCTGCCTAAGAAAATTATAGACGTTTTACTCCACACATTCAATTCTATGTGAAGATTACCTGCTTTTTTGACTGGGTTTAGCCCATTTGAAACAGCTTTGGAAAAAAGAGAAAAGACATCAATATTTTCCCCACCTTGTTGAGCAACTTTAACTGTGACAAAACATCTTGGTTGATTGTAAGTCTCTGTCTTTCAAAAGTCCCCATTCGCTTGTTGATGGGATCCTCCTTGGGGAGAACCACCCTACTAATAATCTTCAGATCTGCTGCTACATCTCCATTCTGATCCAAGTATACTTCCAGCAGGGAAAGATTGTACAACTCGCTCTTCTTTAGAAATGGATGGAACTAGAATGGAAACATCCAGGAATTTAAAAAGCAAAAATCTGAGTTTTTTTTTTTAATTTCATATGGTCTTTTTACATTTGAATCTTTCTTGTACTGTTGCTTAACCTTCCAGGATTGGGAATTGGGAGAACAAGTATTGCCAGTATCTTCAAAACTCAAGAACAAAGTTTCAGTAATACTTCTCAACCATATAGTATATTGTCAAAAACCGTAGTGAGGATATATAATTGACAGAAACATTTTAGGAAAGTCACAAATCAATTGAAGAAAAACCCCAAATAACTAGAGTATTCATAAACTCCTTGCAAACAATAGTGTGATTACCAGAAAGCAAGGATTTGTTAAGAAGAAAATTACAAGGCTAATCTTCATTCATGTAGAAGAGATAGGAAAAATGACCAGATGAACTAATTCTATTTTATTGTAAGGCTACATTAACAGAATCTTGAAAGTGTGAAAGTACAAATTTTTCACCATCTAAAAATTGGGGAGGACCTTTTCTGAGTTTTTTCTCTGGTTCTCTTTCTCTGGTTCTTCAAATTCATTCCCACATATCATTACACTTCTTAAGAGACTGTGTGAATGCTGGTAATATAATTGGTTTTTAGCAAATAATTAACAAAATGCTTCATGATGTGATGAATGGGGATCTAGTTAATTGAGTACTGGATGGTATGAGATAATTAAATGGAGAAAACTGTCTCAAAAATTGTACTCAAATAATTTTCAGCCTTACTGATAAAATTGGGGAGTTATGAAAAATACAAGTATATTCATTGTAAGGGATTTGGAAGATTTAAGTCAATATTTGTCAATTTGGAAAGTAAGTTTGTAGCAGCTGTTGCATTTCAATGTGCCAACCTTACAGAGGATGGCTATATTTTTCCTTGGTTTGAAAATCTTGGATTGTTTGTGTTTGTAAAAAGACAGGGAGACCACAGTTCCTAATATAATTAGTCAGTTATACACTTCAAGAACTTTTTAATTGAAATTGGTTTTTTTCTAACAGAGTTAGCATTAATTTTATATTAAAAATACATGCCCTAATTTTATAAATTGTATAAATTCTCAGTTCAGCTCTCACAGCAGCAGCTGAAGTCCATTTATCCATCCTCAAGATACTTCTCAGATGATGTGATGGGATTTGTTCTAGAAGGGGTATAAATTAAATCTCAAATTCATAATTTAGGCTAAGGAAGCTGGATAGCTATGATTTTTTTAACATTCTTTTAACAGTGCATTCACTTCTGCCTTTGGTCTCAATGAGCTCCTTTGAGGTTGAGGGAGCCCAGATCCACTCACAGAGAAAGTTCCCCCAGGTAAGGAAAGGTGTGAACTTGCTCTGTTGCCTCCTCATCTATTCGCCCTATATGGCAATGATTTCATTTTCCAAAGATCATCACTTTTATCTTTGACTTATCCATAATCAGATAATTATTATAAGAATAGGAGCCAAGTCCTCTTAACAGCAAATGCAATCCAAATTTCCTATCAGCAGCAACTTTTACTTGCCACATGTTAAGAATTAGTCTTATTTGTCATGGTTCCAATGAGCCCAAAACACACTCTCAAACAAGAACATCAAGTAATTGGTTTGGAAGGGACCATGAAGGTCTTCTAGTCCATCCCTGCCCATAACAAGTGATCCTATACCATTCCCAACAAAATGCATTTCCAGTCTCTTTTTGAAAACCTCAAATAATGAAGCACCCACAACTTCATGAGGCAAGCAGTTCCACTGATTAATTGTTCTCACTGTCGGTGCTTGAAGAAAGGGCTTTGAGCAGGGTCAACATCCTGAGCTCCATTTTAAGGGCAATCAATTTCTTCCATAATATTTCTTTATTTAGTGTGTCAAATGCTATAGAGGCAGCAAACCAGTATTTCCTCTGACTGATATTTTTTATAGTTAGATGGTTCAGGACAATAGAATTGTCAAATCTGCTTAAAGACTGCTCGTGCTTCTACACACACTACTGCTTTGGCTAATATCATGACACAATTGTGAGCTTTCCATCGGTGCTACATCTACTCATTGTGCAGAAGACTCATTGATTCAGCACAGAGCCTCTCCTCGCCTTCATAAGTGTGTGGATGGAGTCCTCAAAGCATTCAGGATGGTGTCATGGTGTCATGTTTCTGTTTTGAACCTTGCTCCTCCCTCCCCCCCACTGTTACCTCAGTCCCCAGTCATGAAACCTACAAAGGCCACAGTGAAAAGGAGTTATTGGATCCCATAGAGAAAAAAATGGTTTTGATCGATCACTCGCACATCAATTTACCAGATAGAGGAAAAGCAAACACATACCTGGGTGACTTTGTAGGGACCTCCTAATGTTGACATCTGGATGGAGATGTCTTCAAGAGCTCCATCAAAAAGAGCCAAAAGGTTATCCTTCCTTCCACAGCTGTAGTTGGGAACATTGGCTTCTCCAGAAGAGAGCATGTCAAGCAAGGCATCTGAAGTGCCAAGTGTGTTCAAATAGTTGTCATAGATGTTGTAGCCAAGTGTGCGATTGTGCAGGAGCTGGTGATTTTTATTAACCACTTCAATATTGAAAATCATACGTAGTATTCTTTTCTTTTCATTAGGTAAACTAGTGTAAAACCATGCTCATGTTAATATTAACATCAACAGCGAAAACTAAATAACTTTTCTCTACTTTTAATCCTCTTTTTCCCACAAGCTAACTGATACTTAATCTAATATTGATCCAAAATCAGAGCCAAATGATAGTCACCCATCACCATTTAATAGTGTAAATGTTGAGAAGAAAGGATGGAGATAGTTCTCCAAAAGGATTAAAATTAGAAATGTTCTATTAGTAACAGTATTAATTTTCATCAGCCCAGTAAACAGGTTGCAGAATATTTCAGTCATTAAAGTAGCACAATCATAAAAGGAATTGATAATTGATCCAGAAAAGTGATTCTAAAAACAAGTCATTCTCTATTCCTATAAAAATCAGGCATGGAATATCAATCAGTGGGTATAAAAATATGGAAATAACCTGGGCAGTGGAAATTTAAACAATCACCACTTTCAACAAAATTTAATATTAAAGTCATGAATTTAGGATTGAACAGGGAGAGGAAAATAATGTGGACTTTTTTCAGGTTTTAATTGCTGTGTGTTTGGATTGGAGCCTCTCGCACAAAACAAGACAAAAGAGGGAAGCCCTGGAAATCAAAAGGAAGGATTCAAAAAAATAGTTAGGTCCTGCAATATAGGAGTAAGTGAAATAAAAAAGGAAAAAAAGAAGAGTGTTCGAACTGCAAATGGAGGGAATGAAACTCCATCACATGACTTACAGCTGAATCTGACTAGAAGGAGCCATGTTGAAAGGTAACGTTGCAGGTGCTATTTTTGATGCAGAGATGACTATACCAATGAGAAGATCTCCTGGCCTATAATAGCTCCATGGCTTTTCTCCATCCTGGTGGTCCAAATTCAGTGGGCATTTCATTCTCAGCTTCCCAGAGAGTGGCTGGAACAGCAGCAGCATCAGAAGCAGAAACAGGAGGTCCATAATTCATGGGGCGGAATCAATCTCCTTCCTCTTTCTAAAAAAGAATTAGAAAAATTCAAAGCACTCTGACAGGGTGGAATATCCTGTAGCTTTCCAGCGATAAACCAAAAGAAAGAAAGTACATTCAAGATCCTACCTGTCCAATATCTTGAGCCAAAAAAAGCATAACCTGTGATATTTATCCTTTTCTGATGCAAGATCCCTTCCATGTTGCTCCAGTCTGATATTTACATCAAAGGCAGTCACTGGAGACCTAGGAGAAGAGGTCTCAGAGACAGGGATGGTGATGATTGCAGTGAGAAGGAGCTTCTGCTCTTGGGACCCTGAACTTCTTCCATGTAAGGAGGGATAGCTGGAGAAAAGCACATTAGAGAAAACTCACATACACCTCTTGGGGCAGTATTCAATAATGGTCTTAGTCCTTCCTGTTAGGACATGTCCAGAAAGTCATGCTGGATGGAGATAGTTCAACAGCCAGGAAAGTGACTTGTGCTGTCCTTCAATGGGGTCTCTTGCCTCCAGAGGCTGCTAGGGAAGGTCACCCAGAGTTATGGAGTTTGGTGCCACTCTAGGTTGGTGACACTTAACTCTAATGCTGTCTGTGCTTTATCTCCATGGAAGCCCTCAGTATCCTTGAACCAGCCTAATATTAAGAGTAGGGCCTGTCTGGGGTTTTCTAATAGAATAGAATAGAATAGAATAGAATAGAATAGAATAGAATAGAATAGAATAGAATAGAATAGAATAGAGCTGGAAGGGACCTTGGAGGTCTTCTAGTCCAGCCCCCCGCTCAAGCATGAGAACCTATACCATCTCAGACAAGTGACTGTCTAGTCCAGCGTTTCTCAATGTTTGTGTGACGGCGACCCCCGTCACACGGACGTGATGCACATGCGCGCCGCCACCCCATGCGCAGCGCGCATGCGCGGCGGCGCCCCCATGTGCCGCCCCCATGCTCTCTCTCTCCCTCAATCCTCCCATCTATATTTTCACCCCAATCATCTGCTAGCATCACATTTTTGCCCAGCAATCACTGCTGTCATGTGTCTTATGTTGTGTTCTGGCTAATGAAACATTCCAAAGAACTTCCAGGCATTTATTTTCCTAAAAGTCTTTTATTGTTACAAAATGTCGGCACAGGCACAACGGAGGGATGCTAGGATCTAAATTCTCTTCCTCTGAGCAGTTAAATTATCAGCATGTTCCCTCCCTAAATTATCCGTCATATCTCACATTATCCAATTAGTGTGAAGGTCAAATGTTTTCTTCCTCTTTCTTTCCTGGGCTTTAACCCCCAACCCCCCTTCTGCTCTGTATTAACCCAATAATTACCAGACAATTCTACATATTGTCAAAAGCAAGAATATACAATATTTGCAGTGTTGACATCTGATTAACGAAACACTTCAAAAAACTTTCAGGCATTTTTTTAACCCAAAAAGCCTTTATTAGTGTTGCCGCCCCCTGAGGGGGGAAAATGGCGGATCGCATTGTTTGGCGACCCCCGTAAAATGGTCGTTCGACCCCAAATGGGGTCGCGACCCATAGGTTGAGAACCGCTGGTCTAGTCTCTTCTTTAAAATATCCAGTGATGGAGCGTCCATGATTTCTGGAGGCAAGTTGTTCCATAGGTTAATTGTCCTCACTGTCAGGAAGTTTCTCCTTAATTCCAGGTTGCTTCTCTCTTTGATCACTTTCTTGTCTTGCCCTCTGGTGCTTTGGAGAATAACGTGACCCCTCATTTTTAATGAGATCTCCATACATTAATCTTAAATTGGAGCTGATTTTATAATTCCTTATAACTGAAGTGAAATTTTATTTGCCATCAATAATAGGGAAAGGGTGAGAGGTGTATGCCAAACTGGATAGGAAAGAAAGCTGGAGGTCCATTCCATGGTCTCCCCTCCCTTCTTTAAAAAAAAAACTAAGGAGAAGGGAGAAAGGAGGACGATCCCTCTTTTTGACACTTTTAGTCATAGCTGGAGCTGTATTTGGAATAAAGTTTTCTGTCCTTTCAGATGTTTTATGCAAGACATCTCTTTGTGTTGATTTTCCATCTGGGGTTTTCATCAGTTCCAAAATCAATTAAAAATGCCTTGAGATTTTTGATAAGGTGACCAAATGAACCAGAGAGGCTTCACTAGTTCCCAGAGTGGTGGATTCAACTGAAAAAGGATCTGTTGCCTGAAATTTGTATTTTTTTAATTGTAGGCCAGTATTTCTGCCCAGACCAAGGATGAGAAAAACAAGTTGTTGGAGGAATGGGAATGTGTTAGCCAATTAGAAACCTAGAAACAAGGTGTGCTATTGGGATCTTGAAGTTCTCACTTCTCAGTTCAGTATATTTTATAAAAACTGTTATGGCAATGCAACTGATGTGTGTTTACTTAAGACAATAACACATTCTTAAAGATAGAGTAGATGGGTGGATATTCATTAATTATGAATATTCATGCTTACATCATCTATTATCTAGATGATGTTTCCTCCTCCAATTTTTCCTTACCACAAGACCCCTGAGAGGCAGGTGGATTCGGGTGACTGACTGATTTGGAGTGTCCATGGCCAGAGGAAGCAATCCACATAGGACAAAACCAGTGATGGGATTCAGCCAGTTCGCACTAGTTCAGCAGAACTGGTAGCTAATTTTTTGTTGCCCAGGTCCAGAATGGACTTCTGGAAATGGCATCCACACAGAGAATTGGTTGTTCACATATTTGAATCCCACCACTGGACAAAACCCACATTAATGAATGGATAATGAGAAAGCTTCACTGATCAGAGACAACTTATTCCTCATAGAAGGTCCACATGAAGGAGAAACCGCCAATACCTGGTGTGTGGAAAGAGCTTTAGGCTGAGCTGTTCCCTGGGTTCTAACAAAATTAACCCAGGAGAGAAACCCTATAAATGCACAAAGTGTGGAAAGAATTTCAAGATGAGTTGCTTCTAAAATACGTTCTGTGGGGCAATGTTCCTTTTAACCATATGAAATGTGGAAACTTTGGATTCCAGTTCTAAGGCAGTTGTCAACACTGCTAATATTGAATATTCTTGCTTTGACAATATATGCAGAACTGTCTGGTATTTTTAGAGTTAAATCAGGTGACAGCGAAAGGGGAGGAGACTATAAGGAAAGCCTGGGGAAAAGAAACGGAAGTGAATCTTTGCCCTCCAAGTTAATTGGAAGATGTGAATCATGACCCCAAAATAGGGGAGGGGAAATGCCTGGAATGTTATGTGCAAAGGAAGGGAAATTCAGATCTTAGCATTCCACCATGCCGGGCTGACATCTCTGCAACACTAATAAAGGCTTTTTGGGTTAAAAAAATGCCTGAAAGTTTTTTGAAGTGTTTCGTTAATCAGATGTCAACACTGCAAATATTGTATATTCTTGCTTTTGACAATATGTAGAATTGTCTGGTAATTATGGGGTTAATACAGAGCAGAAGGGGGGTTGGGGGTAAAACCCGGGAAAGAAAGAGGAAGAAAACATTTGACCTTCACACTAATTGGATAATGTGAGATATGACGGATAATTTAAGGAGGGAACATGTTGATAATTTAACTGCTCAGAGGAAGAGAATTTAGATCCTAGCATCCCTCCATTGTACCTGTGCCAACATTTTGTAACAATAAAAAACTTTTAGGAAAATAAATGCCTGGAAGTTCTTCGGAATGTTTCATTAGCCGGAACCACAACATCAGACACATAACAGCAGTGATTGCTGGGCAAAAATGTGATGCTAGCAGATGATTGAGGTGAAAATATAGATGGGAGGATTGAGGGAAAGAGAGAGAGAAGAAAGGGAAGGTGAGGGATATGGGAGAAGGCAAGGAGTGGGGTAGGAAGGAAAAACTGATCCTTTAAAGATCAAGCCAGCCTTATGGCTCCATAAGAGTCAACTTACCAGAAAGCCAATAGAAAACAAGGTGGAAAGACTTTGGGGATCTTTTGAGAGACTTTGGAATCCTAAATGAAGGGATGAAGCTGGGAAATATGGAAAGTGAGTTATTTTGCTTTGTCTAGAATTGTCTTAGGATTTAGGGGTTTTTAAAATTCTTTTTATCCACGTGTTCTCTTTATGACCTTATTTTTTTTAACAGCTTTAGTAAAGTTCATATTTGTTTAATCTGGGAGTTGACCCATGACCTTCTTGTACCTGCCTTAGCTTGGTTGAACTACTGACTCCCCAAACCAGACCAGGATACATTTTGTCTTCAATTTATATCTGAATAAATAAATCTGTTTATTTATTTATTTATTATTATTTTACTTGATAATTAACTTCACATATTTATTTCCTTCAGTTTTAATAAATATAAGTTGTCAAGGAAATCCAAAGGAAGAATATATAACCAATAATAATGGATAATTAGAAGTTACCAGCCTAAGAAACAATTTCACAATCATTCCCCTGCTTTGGCCATTAGATGTTCCTTAGTGTTTAGATCTGGTCTCAGGATGATAATGTAGCACTTGGGGAAGAAGATGCAGCTCAATAGTCCAGCACCAGAGGCCAAGATGGAGAAGACCTGCACAGCCACCATGTATTTTCCTTTAGTGCCCAGGTAGGTGGGGAGGAAGGAGACCCAGACACTGCAGAAGACCAGCATGCTGAAGGTGATCAGCTTGGCTTCATTGAAAGCTCCAGGCAGGTTCCTGGCCAGGAAAGCCACAGTGAAGCAAATTGCAGCAAGGAAGCCCATGTAGCCAAGAACAACATAAAACATGATGACAGAGCCTTCGTTGCATTGAAGGATAATCTCTTGAGGCTGGGAGTGCAAATCAGAGTCAGGAAATGGGGGAGAAACTCCCAACCACATGGCACAGATGAGAACTTGGACAGCAGAACAAGAAAGGATGATGGAGTTGGCCAAGCTCTTCCCCAAACATCTTCTCACTTTATTACCTGGCTTTGAGGCTAGGAATGCCAGCACTACTGTGATTGTTTTGGCCAACACAGAAGACACGGCTACTGAGAAGACAATGCTGAACACTATTTGTCGGAGAAGGCAGGTGGCTTTCCTTGGTCGGCCAATGAAGAACAAGGAGGATAAGAAGCAAAGCAGAAGGGAGACCAGGAGGATGAAGGAGAGGTCCCGGTTGTTGGCTTTGACAATAGGAGTTTCAAGGTATGTAATGAATATGATTAAGACAAAGCCTGTGGTTAGGAACAAGAGTAGAGCAAAGGAGATGAGGATGATGCTGAGATGTTCTTCATAGGAAAGAAAGGTTATTCTTTTGGGGATACACTGGACTCGGTTCTTAGTTGGATATTGGTCATCTGGGCACTTGGTACATTTTGTGGTATCTGAGAAAAGAAAGTAATATTTTTATAGTCTTTCAAATTTCAATAAAAACTGTGGATAAGTTGTGATACAGAAAGACAGAAACGTCTCAGTAAATGAAATATACTTACACCACAATAGCCAAAATAATCCCCAATACATACAACTATTAAAAGAACAACAACAACATACATTTAAAAGAAAATCTGTCTGGTTCTGCAACTTCCCTTCTCTGCACTGAGCTTACCTTATCCCAAATGATTCTCCAGAGGTTTAAGAGGATGGGGGCCTATTCAATTTCAAAGGGGAGTGGGTCCAATAAGGCAGGAACTGCACCAAAAAAGGCAGGCTTCTGATAATCCATAAAGTGGGAATCCTTTAAGGGAACAGATGATTTGCATGCCCAATATTATATGCTCTTGTGGGAGAAGCAGATATCCTCAAGCAGAGGAAGCCCTGCAGATACCCTGGTTTTGTCTAATGGAGGGTTTGAAAGTTGAATTTAATTGCACCTGGAAAGAAACTGGGATTCTGTGGGGCCTGCACAGAAGGGGTGCAGAAGGAAGAACACATGGAAATTCAACACTGTGCATGCCTTTGCATTCTGGACTATTTGTAAATTCCAGGTGAATCTTGATTCCTCTTTTTGATTTTCATTGTTCCTTTAACCCAACATTTCTCCCTCTATTTTTCCTCCCAATTAGATACTACAGCTTATAAGGATATATGATCTTACTAAAGATTAACTGATTAAATGAATGATTGATTGATGTATCTATCAGCCTGTAATGTAAAGTTGGTCTACTCTAGGTAAACAAAACCCATTGATTGAAAATCATTCATCAAGTTACAAAGAATACAGATATTTCTAAGAAAGATAAATATGGATGGAAACATCCAAACTGGGAAATGAAAAAGATTTCCCATGCAATCCACAACATCTTTCTTTCTACCTCATCCTTCAAGATATTTGTTTCATTCTTCCCATTATGGAAGAAATTGGACACTATGAAAATGAAAAACTAAACAATCAAACTTACATGTCTCTTTAACATGCATAGTGATCAAAGTTTCCCTGTGGTGTCACCCACCTTCCTGAGTGGAGATGGTCCCCTCTGGACAAGGAATGCAGTCGTAGCAGCAAAATGGCTCTCTTTCTCGAGCCTGCTTGACAAATCCAGGAAGGCATTTCTCTACACATTTTGACTGAGGCAGAGACTAAACAGAAAAAGAAGAAATGCCAAAGAAAATATGTCAGGACACACTATCCATGTAAGACATGAACAGGTAGACATGAACATCAGCCAAGTCGTCTTTGGGCTTCATGTAGGCAAATGTGAAATCTCTGACCCATTCCAAATGGTAGCAGGAGAAACAATTGCAGGCAGATGCTTCATTCAGTTCCTCCCTTTTTCTTCTGACTTATCAGATTACAATAAAGTACCTTTCTACTTAACAAAGTCTGGAGGGATGAAATTGAGAAAAGATTTTAGCATTAATTGATAACCAGTGTTTCCATCCTCATAGTGGAATTAACACGCATTCATTCATTCTTCATACATGCTTTATTTAAAATATAATATCTAAAATACTAAATTTTAGAGTAAACTTTACTATAAAAGATTTATTAAATTTTCATTTCATTGGATTTATTGAAATAGAATAAAACTGTGATGAAGAAAGAAACGTTTGACTAGTAGGATCTGGAAAGGTTTCTTCTGGAGTACATAAAACATTGCAAGGCTACTTCCCTTTGAAAGCAGTTCAAAATTATAGATAAAAAAGAAGATTTCATTACAAATAACGGGTCTCAACCTTAAATATGTTCTTTATTTGTATATATATTTGTTCAGTTTATACGGTAAGATGGAGGTGAGGTCATGAGAATGTCTTCCACAATAAGTTTGAGTCAAGCATTTTTTGATGCACCACACGGGTCATGAGTATGAGCCCTGTGTGGGAAATGGATACTCAACACAACATATCCAACACAATGTCCTTTCTATTGAGAGAATATAATTAGGTGACACAATCTGATATGGAAATACACACTCATATTTATTATTATTTGATTTGTAGCCTGTCTGTGTGTCATAAGGCAGCTAACAATCAAGATAATAATATACCATCAAACATCCACATCTGCCTATCCCAGGTCCTGGGTAAGGACTCGATAGGTAGACAAAATGCCAAATCAAGTCTGAACATCTGGCTGACTGTGCGATGATTGAATAAATAATTATTATTAATAATAATAATCCCCCAGTGAGGCACTACCTTGATGTGGTTGTGGGGCTTGTGTACTCTGAGGAAGATGAGAGCTATGCCAGAGGTTCAACCATACTGGACAGGTCTCATCAGAGGAGTCAGACAAAGAGTGTCTCTCCCATAAAAAATATGGTGAGATGTAAATTGCAGAATGCCATACTGGCTTGGACGTCGGCCGGGTTAATAAGGTCCGCGCTAGATATTGGAGTTCCTGGATATCTGGTGAAAAATAGGTTACAGGACTCAGGACTGTTGGCTGAGCAACCAGGGCCAGCAGCTGCAGAACTACTGGAAGAAAAGGTGTTTACCCGTCGCAGATACACAGTGATGGAAAACAAAGAAATAATGATCTGTTACTACAGATCAAGTCCAACAAGACGAGGATATCTAAAACGAATGCACCAATTCTGGAAAGAACAACATCCAGAATCAGAAATAACAGAACAGAGACTAGCAGATCAACGCCGATTTATAACACGAAATAAAGTATTTACAGAAACAGAATTGGACGAACTGCAAAGGTTTACCCAGGGCAAAGAAATCAAAGCCTTACCAGAAGTAATTCAGAATGTAGAGGCAAACCAGGGAGAGTTGGCAATGAAGGAATCCAGCAGAGATATACAACTGTTCTCATTTGGAAACCAGGCACCTCTACCTCAGGAAGAACAAAACCCTCTAACTAAAGAAATAAAAGAATTGAAACAAAGAATAACTGAGCATCTAGAACAACACAAAAACAACAGAATAAGGTTACCTGCATTGAAGCTTGTTCCAAAGAAACAGCTAGCACAAGCATTAAAAGATGCAAATACTGCAATATCAAGTATAAGCACCAATTCACTGCAAGAAACAAACCAACTAATGTACAGCACAGCAGCAGTTATAACAGAATACCTGGGATGCAAAATCAACAAAGAAGAAAAACAAACAAACAGTGCACCAGAAAAATGGAAGGTTAGACTAGAAAATAAGATCAGCAAGTTAAGATCACATGCAAGCAAGCTAGAACAGATGAAAGAAAAGAAGCTGAAGAACAAGAAGACCAAAGAATACCTAATCAAGAAATACCACTTAGAAACAAGGAAGATCAAGGAAGCACTGGAAATAATAAAGCAACAAATAACAACTATAGCCAGGAAAATCAGTAGGTATGAAGCTCGAATTGCAAATAGGCAGAACCTCCAATTTCAATCCAATCAGAAACGTTTCTACCAATCCATCAATGGAGAAACTGCAAGGAATCAGTCAGTACCTGACAAGGAAGAAACAGTGCAGTTCTGGAAACTGGTGGGATCATGAAATAGAGAAAGTCATAGAAAATGGTAAAATTAAACTGCTCTGGGACTTCAGAATTCAAACAGACAAGCACCTGCAACATAACACCCCAGACTTAACAATTGTCGATAAGAAAGACAAAAAAGTCTGGATAGTGGACGTGGCAGTGCCTGGAGACAGCAGAATAGAAGAGAAAGAACTGGAGAAGATAACAAAATACAAAGACCTACAAATAGAAATAGAAAGACTGTGGCAAAAGCAAGCAAGGGTAGTACCAATAGTCATAGGCTCCTTGGGTGCAATCCCAAAACAACTGGAGCACCACTTGAACACAATTGGCATTGACAAATTTGCTATTAGTCAATTGCAAAAGGCGGCCTTATTAGGAACTGCTTCCATCCTGCGACGATATCTGTAATACCATCAAACATCCACATCTGCCTATCCCAGGTCCTGGGTAAGGACTCAATAGGTAGACAAAATGCCAAATCCAGTCTGAACATCTGGCTGACTGTGATGATCCATAATAATAATAATAATAATAATAATAATAATAATAATAATAATAATAATAATAAAGTTGGAAGGGACCTTGGAGGTCATCTAGTCCAACCCCTGCTCAGGCAGGAAGCCCTATACCATTTCCGACAAATGGCTGTCCAGTTTCTTCTTAAAAACTTCCAGTGTTGGTGCATTCACCGTTTCTGGAGGCAGGTTGTTCCACTGGTTAATTGTTCTAACAGTCAGGAAGTTTCTCCTTAGTTCTAGGTTGCTTCTCTCTTTGGTTAGTTTCCATCCGTTGCTCCTTGCCCTGCCTTCAGGCACTTTGGAAAATAGCTTGACTCCCTCTTCTTTGTGGCAGCGCCTGAGATATTGGAACACTGCTATCATGTCCCCCCTCATCCTTCTCTTTGTTAAACTAAACATACCCAATTATAGCAACCATTCCTTATATGTTTTAGCCTCCAGTCCCCTAATCATCTTTGTTGCTCTTCTCTGTACTCTTTCTAGAGTCTCAACATCTTTTTTACATTGTGATGACCCAAACTGGATGCAGTGTTCCAAGTGTGGCCTTACAAGGCATTGTAAAGTGGTATTAATACTTCACGTGATCTTGATTCTATCCCTCTGTTCATGCAGCCTAGCACTGTGTTGGTTTGCATTCAAGGGATTTTTACAAGCCAATGCCCAAATCAAATAATATTTCCTTCAAAACTGCTCTTTTTTACTTCTGATATAAGGATTTGATTTTCACCACGTCAGTTCAGTTTTCAAGCCACTATCATGGTGAGATGGGCAGCAAAGAGAAAAGACACCAATATTTTCCCCACCTTGTTGAGCAACTTTAACTGTGACAAAACATCTTGGTTGATTGTAAGTCTCTGTCTTTCAAAATTCCCCAATATCTTGTTGATGGGATCTTCCTTGGGGAAAACTACCATACCAATGATATATAGATCTGCTGCTACGTCTCCATTCTGATCCAAGTATACTTTCAGCAGGGAAAGATTGTACAATTCCCTCTTCTTTAGATATGGATGGAACTAGAATGGAAACATCCAGGCATGTAAAAGCAGAAATCTTGGTTTTTTAATCTCTTTTCACTTTTTACATTTGAATTTTTCTTCTATGGTTGTTTAACTTGCAAATATTGTGAGCTGGGAGAACAAGTGTTCCCATTATCTTTAAAACTGAAGTACAAAGATTCAGCAATATTTTAAAATCATGTAGTATACTGTATATTATATATTGACAAAATGTAATTGACAAAAATGGTCAATCATATATAACAATCTAGCAAAGGTCACCAATCAAGTAAACAAAATACATAAATAACTAGAGTATTCATAAACTCCTTGCAAACAATAGGGTGATAACCAGAAAGCAAGGATTTGTTAAGAAGAAAGTTGCATGGCTAATCTTCATTCAGGCAGAGGAGATAGGAAAAATGACCAGATGAAGAAATTCTACTTTATTGTAAGGCAATATTAACAAAATCTTGCAGTGTGAAAGTACAAATTTTTCACCATCTCTTTGGACAGTCAAAAAACATTAGGGAGGACTTTTTCTGAGTTTCTTTCTCTGCCTGTTATGGAGCTGTGGGTTGCCCTCCCCCCAGACCAGGGGTAGGCAACCTGGGCTCTTTTATGACTCGTGGACTTCAACTCCCAGAATTCTGGCTCAGGAGTTCTGGGAGTTGAAGTCCACGAGTCATAAAAGAGCCGAGGTTGCCTACCCCTGTCCCAGACCATCTTATCTGATCCTTCCCTGCATCTCTTTCTCTGGTGCTCCAAAAACATTCACACATATTGTTAAACTTCCTTAGCAGATTGTGTGAATGCTGGTGGTATAACTTGTTTTTAGCAAAGAAGTAACAAAATGCTTCATGATGTGATGAATGGGGATCTAGTTAATTGAGTGCTGGATGATATGAGATAATTAAGTGGATACAACTGTCTCAAAAAATTGCACTCAAATAAATATTAATATTACTGATAAAACTGGGGAGTTACGAAAAACAATTAGACCTTGGTCATTGTTTCTTCTATATTTTCAGTAATAAAGGAATTAGATAAATGAAGATTTTGTGATGGAAAAATTATAATAACACCTGGACAAAGTTATTTTGGTCTCCTTTAAAACTTCCCAGCTTCTCTCAGGTCCCTATAGATCCCTGTCAGGATGCTGCCATCCTGATGGGAGGGGGAACCTTTGGAGCTCTCCTGTGATGTGTTTAGCTTTGCTTTGTTGACTCGGTTCCGCTGCCTGAGGTCATCTGCCTCACCTCACCAAGGAAGCGATGCCTGGGAACATTTTACCTCAGTTCCTATCTGGAGTTCTCACAACCTCTTTGCACCTCTGGATTGGCTCCTATGGACTGGGCATAGGAGAGGTTGGGAGGGGTTTTGAATGATGGGGTTTAGCCTAACAATTTCACCCAGGAACTTCAGATTCTGCCACCTCCTCTTGCTGTCACTGACTCTCAATAAAAGTTCCTTTTGAAACGATGCCAGTTTCAAGAGTTCTGCTTTCCTGAGAGATTCAGCTGAGGCAGAATCTTCCAGCTTCCAGAAAATAAAAATATCATTTTGTGTTAGAGAGAAGTGCATGAGTAAAATTCAATAGGAAAGTAAGTAATTCTTAGCATCCAGGACTTGATACACGATTGTATGTATGTAATGAATGGCAGCTACAATCTGTATTAATATTTCATTTGTAGTTTTTCTCACATTATTCTATGTGTAGAATGGTTACTGATTATAATAAAATAGTAGTAATATATTAATATGATAATAACCATATTATTAATTTGTCGATAATGTCATTAATGATCCAGTGGAATGATACCGGGTCCTGTTGCAGGCACCACACTTGGAGAAGACACTGCACAATATTTTCATCAGATTTAGTCAAGGACAAAGAAGGGGAGGAAGAGATCAAAGGAGTTGCTTTAAGCCTTGAGGAAAGATATCAAGCAGAAGAGCCACATTGGAATAGAACAGAATAGAACAGGACAGGACAGGACAGGACAGGACAGAATAGAATATAGCTGGAAGACATCTTGGAGGTCTTGTAGTCCAGCCCCCACTCAAGCAGGAGAACCTATACTATCTCAGATAAGTGACTGTCTAGTCTGTTCTTAAAAATATCCAGTAACGAAGCGCCCACGATTTCTAAAGGCAGGCTGTTCCACTGGTTAATTTTCCTCACTGTTGGGAAGTTTTTTCTTAATTCCAGGTTGCTTCTCTCTTTGATCAGTTTCCAATCATTGATTCTTATCCTAGTTTACAGGAGCTTAAAATCAGAAAAATTCTGGGAACTTTTTTTCGAATATTTAAAAGGTCTTGGTTGTTGAAGGGAGGATGCAGCACTCTTCCAATAAGTAGGAGATGTGGTACAGAAGCTTACGATCTTAAACCACCAAGCCCAGAGAGCACAAAAGACCCTGAAAAGGAGTTTAGTTTGATGGATCCTTGTAGGGACCCCATACCTTCCATGTCTGCAGCCTTGGAGCCCCCAACCTCTCTTCTCCCTTCTTCCTTCTCCTCTGGGATTTGGATGCAGCACTTAAGGCATGGGCCAGAATCTTAATGATGCTATAAGTATCACTGTCATTTTCGACCTGCATCCTATTCTTTTTCTCTTGGGTCTCCACTGGTGCTTTCTGGGTGCATCTTCTCCGGCCTTTGACAGAAAACGTGCGTTTTGAAACAGAACAGTGAAAATACTCAGCTTGAAATTCAGGTTCCACAAAGAAATCTATTTGAAAGGCATTATCGCTTTCCCAACTCTCTTTCCACTGAAAGGGAAAGCTCCAAATACTATGGATGTGCTTGAGACGCCAATCTTTTTTAATTGAAAATACTCCAGCCATTGTCATGATGCAGACTTTCCCTTCAATGGGTCCTGACAAACCTTCAAGTGCTGAATGGAAGGGAAGAATTCTGTCCCAAAGGGAATCAAATTCCAGGAAGTGAACAAAGACGTTGACTTGTCTCCACTCAGAGAGGGCATCCCTGAGGAATGCAGTACATTCAGTTGTTGAGAATCGTTGTGTTATAACAACACAAATTCTATTCTTGACAAGCACAGGAGTAAAAGTCCTCATGAAATTCTCTCCTTTCTCCGTGTCTGGAGCAAAGAGACCAATCAAGGTCCATCTGAAATGGAGGAGAATTTGGACAATTGATGGGTACTGGATTCCTTCTTTGGGGAACAATGGATGGAAAAAAGGGAATTGACTTTTATCACTCAGAGTATCTGAAGCAATTCTCTCACTGACCTGAAAAAAGCAATTCTGGGTTATATTTGGGGTGCTACCAACTCCCATTTTTTAATAAATCCAATATTTTTCTCATGCACATATTAGAACATTTCCTGTTGATTAGGCAAGATACAGAATATAAAACACAGAATATTAACAAGATTGCATATAAAAAGAGAATTATAAAAATAAGTACAATAGAATAATCATAAAGAATGAAAATAGTATTTTATTATAACCCCAGAATTTACTACTATCAGACCATAATTTCATTCTGAAAAGGGCTTTATTATATATAATTGTTGAATCCTGAGCACAGAGGAAATACATTTTTTTAAAATATTAGCATCTCAATAGATTGTTTCTCTAGAATGCAATTGATCTCCCTCTTTCTTAAATAATTGTCATTCAAAATAATAGATGTATTACATCTTCTATTTCTGGAGCTCCACAAATACAAGTATATTCATTGTAAGGAGTTTGGAAGCTTTAACTCAATACTTGGAAGGTATATTTGTAGCAGCTGATGCCTTTCAGTGTGCCAACCTTACTGAAGATGGCCCTACTATTCTCTATTTTGACCATCTTGGATTCTTTGTGCAGCATTTTTTTTCCAGGTTCTTGAGTGGCAAAAAAGACAGGGAGATGACAGTTCCTAATATAAAATCAAGAATATTTTAAATGAAATTTGTTTGTTCTAATAGCGTTTGGGGACTCTTATCAGTTTCCCTACCAATACTATTATTAAATTATATGCCCCAATTTTATAAATTGTATAAATTTCCAATTCTGCTCTGAGAACAGCAGCTAAAATCCTTTTATCCTCCCCCAAGATATCTCTCAGATGATGATAGGATTTCTTATAGTAGTGATATAAATTAAACACAAAATTCAGCTCAATATAAGTGAATAGTGGTAAAGTTGGTATTTTGTATTTAATAATTCAGTCTAAGGAAACCACATACCCATGATTTTTTTAAAAGAAATTAACAGTGCATTCATTTGTGCTTTCTAAATGAGCTCCTTTGATGTTGAGGGAGCCCAGATCCAGTCCCAGAGAAAATTCCCCCAGGTAAGGAAAGGTGTGAACTTGCTCTGTTGCCTCCTCATCGATTAGTCCTATAGGGCAATGCTCTCATTTTCCAAAAACCATAACTTTTGATTTTGACTCATCTATAATCAGATAATTATTATGAGAATAGGAGCCAAGTCCTCCTAACAGCACATATGGAACCCAAATGTCATATTGGCAACACCTTTGTCTTACCTTTTGGTACATATCAATCCTCATGGCTCCGTTGAGCCCCAAACACACTCTCAAAGAAATGAACAAAAATGGGATGGAAGGGACCATGGAGGTTTTCTTGTCCAACCCCCTGCCCATAGCAAGAGATCCAGACCAAATGAATGTCCAGCCTCTTTTTGAAAATCTCCATTAATGGAGCACCCACAACTTCATGAGGCAAGCTGTTCCACTCATTAATTGTTCTCACTGTCAGGGCTTGTAGAAAGGGCTTTGAGCAGGGTCAACATCCTGAGCTCCATTTTAAGGGCAATCAATTTCTTCCATATTATTACTTTGTTTACTCTTTCAAACGCTATAAAGGCAGCAAACCATTATTTCCTCTGACTGATATTTTTTATAGTTAGATGGTTGAAGACAAAAGAATTGTCAATAGTGGATCACATTTGCTCAAAGACTGCTGGTTCTTCTACAAAGAATTCACTTTTCATCTACCTACTATCAATTCTTTTCAACTGGAAGTTTGCATATATTTTAGTCACAATATTTGTTAGAGAAATGGGTCTGGATTTGCTAGAGTCCTTTTTAGTCTCTTTTTTATATATAGGAATAACAATTGCCATCTTTGACCCAAATGGGCATGGTGGATATTATTTATATGTGTAAATGTATCTGTCAATGGGGGGTCCCACCAACTGGGCTATTTCTTGAATTGTTCAGCTACTAGAAATTTCTCTCCAGAGGCCATATTGTTTTTCAAACCTTTTATGATGAATTTAATCATGAGAATTTTAGAGCAAAAATTAGTTGATATGTTGCCTAACATATCTGTAGATTTTTAATAAAAAGGTTAGTTAATGTTAGTGGCCCCTAAGGATTCATAATACATATACATTTTATCATCTGTAGGAAAGGTAATCCCATAGGACTTTATTTAAAAATTTCATATTTGGTCATGACTGCGGATATCATTATTTTCTCTAAGACCATGTAAAAAAATGTGAGTTTTCCATCAGTACTGCACATTCTTATTGTACAGAAGATCCTTTGATTGGACACAGAGCCTCTCCTTGCCTTCACAAGTGTGCAGCAGAAGCCTCTAAGCAATTGGGATGATGTCATGAAAAGACAGGTCTCTTTTGATCCTTGCTTCCTGCCGACTGCATATCCCAATCCTTATTTAGAACACTTACAAATGCCATGGGAAAACTATTATTTGAAGCAGAACCAGTTCTTAAACAGCCTGATCCTGACGAACCTTTCATCATCCAAGCTGATGCTAGTGATGTTGCGGTGGGCACAGTCCTCCTACAAAAACACCTTAGGGGGGATCTGCAGCCCTGTGCCTACAATTCACGAAAGCTTTTGGAAACAGAGAGGAGATGGGCTGTTTGGGAGAAAGAGACTTTTGCGGTAAGTTGGGCATTATTAACTTGGTGCCATTTCTTGGAAGGGAGTAAAGTGCCTTTCAAAGTATAGACTCATCATTATTATTATTCAAAATAATCTTGAATTAGCTAGAGAAGTCACAGTTGGATCTATCACATACACACTAACAATCCACTCACTTTACAGAAAGGGAAGGACAAACACAAACCTGTGGAACTTTGTAGATGCCTGCTAATGTTGACATCTGGATGGAGCTGTCTCTGGCAGCTCCATCAACAAGAGCCAAAAGCTTGTCCTTCCTTCCACAGCTGTAGTTGGGAACATTGGCTTCTCCAGTAGAGAGCATGTCCAGCAAGGCATCTGAAGTGCCAAGGGTGTTATCATAGTTGTCATAAATGTTGTAGCCAAGTGTGAGATTGTGCAGAAGCTGGGAATTCGCCATCAGCAATTCAATATTGCAAATTGCACGTACTATCTTTTCATAATATGAACTAGTGTAAAATCATGATCATGTTAATATTAG
This sequence comes from Crotalus tigris, assembly GCF_016545835.1. NCBI lineage: Eukaryota > Metazoa > Chordata > Lepidosauria > Squamata > Viperidae > Crotalus > Crotalus tigris. Next base: position 70,987 of record NW_024096879.1, read on the forward strand.
CATCATCACAGCAACAACAACAAAAATCCTTTTTTTTCCATTTAATCATCTTTTTTCTCTCGAAACTAGCTGAAACATAAGCCAATATTGATCTAAAACTAGAGGCAAAGGATAGTCACTCATCACCTTTTAATATTGTTAGTGTTGAGGTTGGGGATAGTCCTCAAAAAGGTTTAACATATCAGAAACACACAATTATTTTTAGCAGTACTAATTTTCATAGCCAAGAGTAATTCAGTCATTAAAGACGAAAAACCACCATTAAAGGTAGGAGATTTTTGATAGGTGACCCAGAGAAGCTGTTCTAAAAACAAGTCATCTTCTATTCCTTTAAAAATCAGACATTGCATATCAATCAGTTATAAAACTATGGAAATTAGAACCATTTCAATCTTTACTTTCAACCAAAGTCAGTATTCAGTCATGAATTTAGGACTGAACACAGAGAGGAAAATAATGTGGACTTCTTTCAGGTTTCATTTGCCTCATGTTTCTACTCTCAGAAAATAAGGCAAAAGGGAGAGGCTGTGTTAATGAAAAGGATTCAAAAAATTTGTCAGATCCAGCAATATAAAAGTAAGTAAAACAACAAGAAAAAAAGAAGAGTGTTAGAACTGCAAATGGAGGGAATGAAACTCCATCGCATGACTTACAACCGTATCTGACTAGAAGGAGCCATGTTGAAAGGTAATGTTGCAGGTGTTATTTCTGATGCAGAGGTGACTATACCAATGAGAAGATCTCCTGGCCTATAATAGCTCCATGGCTTTTCTTCAACCTGGTGATCCAAATTCAGTGGACACTTCATTCCCAGCTTCTCAGAGAGTGGCTGGGACACCAGCAGCATCAGAAGGAGAAGCAGGAGGTCCATAATTCATGGGGTGGAATCAATCTCCTTCCTCTTTCTAAAAAAGAATTAGAAGAATTCAAAGCACTCTGACAGGGTGGAATATCCAGTAACTTTCCTGATTCAAACAGAGAAACCAAGATTCGCCTGAAAGATAGATTCAAGAGCACAGCTCCTGTCTGTCCTGTAATGTGAGTCACAAAAAGCATAACCTGTGATATTTATCCTTTTCTGATGCAAGATCCCTTCCATGTTGCTCCAGTCTTATGTTTACATCAAAGGCAGTCACTGGAGACATAGGAGAAGAGATCTCAGAGACAGGGATGGTGAAGATTGCAGTGAGAAGGAGCTTCTTCTCTTGGGACCCTGAACTTCTTCCATGTAAGGAGGGGTAGTTGGAGAAAAGCACCTTAGAGAAAAGTTACAGATAGACCCCTTGGGGCAGTGTTCTCTAGTGGTCTTAGTCCTTCCTGTTAGGACATGTCCAGAAAGTCATGCTGGATGGAGAAAGTTCAACAGCCAGGAAAGTGACTTCTGCTGTCCTCCAATGGGGTCTCTTGCCTCCAGAGGCTGCTAGGGAAGGTCACCCAGAGTTATGGAGTTTGGTGCCAGTCTAGGTTGGTGACCCTTAACTCTAGTGCTGCCTGTGCTTTATCTCCATGGAAGCACTCAGTATCCTTGAACCCAGCCTAATATTAAGAGTTTGGGATTTTCTTTTCAATGCGATCTTCATATATCAATCCTAATTTGGAGCTGATTTTATAATTCCTTGTAACTGAAGTGAAATTTCATTTGCCATCTGTTCTAGAAAGATCATTTTTTGCATGAGAGCTGGCTAAGAGGCAGGAAAGGGACAGCCTGGGATAGCACCAGTGGCACACACAGAGAAAATTGTAGAGTGGGTAGAAGTTTTAATTTCCTTGACACTTTCCTGTCTTTCTATACTGATACAATGAGAGCCATTAAATTTTGACATTTCTTGGTTTAAATAAAATAATTGTGCTATTAGGGCTGCTATTGAGATGGTGGCAGTGCCCACAGTGCGGTGGGTGGTGTGACCTGATTTCTTGCCACAACCACCCGGAAGTTGGTTTAGGGCAGGGGTAGGCAACCCAAAACTGTCAAAGAGCCACTTAGACCCTTTTCCCACCAAAAACAAATCACTGGTTATATATATATAAAACAAATAACACACAATCACCGGGAGAGTTTCAAGCAAAAATACTTTACTAAAAATACTTTACTATGCTAAAAAGGTTGCCAAGCTTTCATTGGGGGAACTCCCCAATATCATCAGGGCTAAAAGGCCATTCTAACAAGGGTGGTTTAAATGGGTTTAGTCGACATCTGTAAAAAAGGATATATGCAGCGTTATCTTCATTTTAGATGTCAAAAGGGTGTCTCTCTCTCTCTGTCTCTCTCTCTTTCTGTGTGTCTCTCTCTCTCCCTCCCTCTCTCTCTTTCTGCCCTTGGTCTGCCAGTCCTCTTCCCCCACTCTCTCTCTCTCTCTCTCTTTCCTCCCTCTCTCTCTTTCTTTGTCTCTCTTTACCTCTCCCCTCTCTCCCTCCCTCTTATCTTATGCTCACCTGGCAAGCTGGCTTCAAGCTGTTCTCCAACAAGCTCAGGGTAGGCAACTCGGCTCTTTTATGACTCATGGACTTCAACTCCCAGAATTCCTGAGTCAGCATAGCTGGGCTAGCTAGCTCTCTCCTACCCTTCCTGCTTCCTGCAGAAATGCAGCAAAGGGAGGAGCTCTGCCCAATAAGCTTTTCAGCTCCTCGGAGAATACTGTGAGTGCACTCTCTTTTACACACACACACACAGAGAGAGAGAGAGAGAGAGAGAGAGAGAGAGAGAGAGAGAAGCAGGGAAACACAATTGCCTCTCTCTGTCTCTGCAAATGGCAGGCTGGGAGCCATAGGGGAAGGCTCAAAAAGCTGCATGAGGCTCTGGAGCCGCAGGCTGCCGACCTGTGGTTTAGGGGGACCTAGTGGCAGTTCCTCTGGTTGTGTAGATGCACTTGATGTTTTGCAACTCCTATGACATTCCCATCTCTGATGCTTTGTTTGTCCTCCCCAGAAGACTTCCAAGTGCTTATAGATCAGAGTCCCTGTGTTCTGGTTTATTTTGGTCGATCGTTGATAGATTATGTTTCTGATCTGGAGGGGGGATGTAATATGGACAGCTTGGCCTAGAAGGGAGAACTGGGGGGGTTGAGTGAGAGGGGGATGGGCAGGTCCACCCTTACAATGAGGACCATAGGATGACCAATATCCCAGGTCCATCATTTGAAAGTTGTCCCCCTGTTCAGTTTTCAGCTTCCACTCTCACTGCCTGGCTAGCAGAGCTTCAGTGGCTCCCATTCTGGGTGTTGCTTCTGAATGCCAGCCTGATGTGTAAGAAGGCTTCTCTCACCCATGATGTTGCCTGCCCTGTCTCACTGAAGTCTACTTGCACCCCAAGAGGGGAGGAAACCTCAGTTGGAAATGCGGCCACCTACTTTGTGGGTTTCCCTCAGGTGAGAGCCAGGGAAATGAAGGAGAGGTGGCTGTGGTCATCCATGGTTTGTTACAGGCTTTCTGGAGGCTGCACCTAGAGCTGTCTTTTCACCCAAGGTTGGGTGTCTGCAAAAAATGTTTCCCCAGCCTGCTGAAGTATGTTGTGTGAATGTGGCCCTTACAATAAGCGTCTCCAGCTTATTTCTGTTATCAATGATTGTTCACCTGCTAAATTAATATTTACAATTCACTGGCTCATTGGTTCAGCCTCCAAAAATAAACCATGATTAAAAGTTGCAAATGTGAATTCTGCCATTGGTGAGGTGACCAAGTTAAATGTGTTGTATGGCTATGATCAGAGGCAGTCTGGTGTAGTAGTCAAGGAATCAGACAAGTAACCAGGAGACCATGAGTTCTAGTCCTGCCTTGGGCACAAAGCCAGCTGGTTAAACCTGGGCCAGCCAACCTCTCAGAGCCCTGGGAAAGAGGAAATGGCAAACCACTTCTGGAAAACCAGGTCACCTATGATGTTTCTGATAACTTTCACACACAGCCGGCTGAGGTTGTGAGTCTTCCTGATTGTGGCTACAGTCTTGCAAAACCAGCCGAGTGGACTCCTATTTGCTAAACACAGGCAGATTTTTTAAAAAAACTAGTTGCTCTGTGTAGAAGCGGCAGAAAAACTCCAACCCTGATCATGACAGTGAGTTTCAAGTCCTCATGAAGGTTGTGGACAGGCCAATGAAGTTGGGGTCCTGGAAGGGCAGGAGGGCTGCAGGAGGTTGATGTCCCTTCCTGTCAAGGGCAGGGGGTGTGCTGGAAAAGAGGAAGGCAGGTGGAGCCCCTTCGTGATCCAGCCTCAGGCATGGTTGGAAAAGGTCTCTTGGAGGGAGGAATCCTCCTAGCGGACGAGAAGGGTGGGAGAGCAGCAGTGACATCACAGCAAGGGGGGGTTCCATGCTGGGGGGGTGCAAGTCAAGGCCCCCCTTTTGGTTGGCAGCACTGATGGTCACCCAGGAACCCCCCCAGGAGGTGAGTCGCAGGCACTTGCAGGCTAGGAGAGCTCATCCGAGTCCAGGGAGTTTGCAATCCACTTTGCTCTCGGCCAACCTCAGCACACCCAGCATTGGTGGGACCCCCTCAGTCCCCTTTGCAGGACTCAGTTGCTGAGCCCCTGCAAGTGTGTTGTGTGAGTGTCCCAGCAGGTGGTTGAGCTGAGTGAATCAATCTCCACTGACCATCATGGAAGCGTAGGCTCTCTTTAACCTAGATTCAGTAGAAACCCTCTTTTCTGAGCAGTGTGGACTCATCAACTGAATTAACGGGTGAAGTTCACAGCTCATGTTTAGGTCATCCTGGTTTTTTCAGGCATTTCTGCAGGAGTTTTACAAACTGGACACATCTCAGCCTGGAACTGACCGCAGGGAGGGGCAAAGATGTTGGGCTTCAGAGGGAACCAGATTAAAAGTGGCTTCTTTCTCCCTTGCATCTCCAAACACACCTCGAAGGAGTGGGGGACCCATCTTTGATCGGCCATAAAGCCCCTGACAATATGGACTGGGATCTTAAAACATGTTTATCTCATTTCATACATTCCAATAGTCGGGATCCTTCTGCTGTGCAAATGTATATAGCAGATCATCATGCTAAGCCAGCATCTAAATTATATAGATTTTGGCATGGTACATTAGGCCAACATAGCAGTTCTCTTTCCTTAACCTAAAAGTTAAGGGTGTTGTGTAAACTTACCCAGAGGTTAAGAGTGTTGTGTGAACTCACCTAGATTTGCCCCAAACCATCTATGGGATGGCCAATACAGTATGTCTGCACAGAGAACTTGAAACTTTTAAAGGATCTGCTTTTGGATTCAGGGTCCATGGCTATTCAGCATGGCAACATTGACAGGATGAGAGAAGCCATTGCGTCTCTTCACAAGCCATTGCTGTGCCTGGCTCTGTTCTTGCAAGCCCAGCCAGGTGGCCTCCAACTCACTAAAATTGGGCCGATTTTTTGCAGCTGGTTGTGCTGCAGAGAGGTGACAAGAATCTCCCCATCCTGACAAGGAGAATGGGTTTCAAGTCCTCATGAAGGCAACCGGGGGGATGGGGCAATGAAGCACGTATCCAGGAGAGCCAGGAATGATTGAGAGGTTATAGGATGCCTGTGGGCCTTCCTGGCAAGGGCAGGGAGGGGGCTCTGGAAGAGAGAAGGGGAGGCAGAGCCCCCAACCCAATCCAGTCAGGGCAGCCTTGGGTGGAATCAGAAACCTCTCTTCTGAGGGAGGGGCCCTCCTCACATATGGGGGGGGGATGTTGAGCATCACTAACATCACAGTCAGCATTGTCAACAACACAGAGCAAAATTTTTTTGCTTGCTTCCTTTCTTCTTTCCATTCTTTGACTCTCTAGAGTCAAAGTAAGTAATTTACAGATTTCGAACCAACCTAGAACTAAGGAGAAATTTCATGACAAAACAATTAATCAGTGGAACGACTTGCCTCCAGAAATTGTGGGTGCTTCAACACTGAAGGCTTTTAAGGAAGGATTGGACAACCATTTGTCTGACAGGGTAAATGGTGAGGTTTCCTCCTTCAGTAGGGGGTTAGACTAGAAGACCTCCAAGGTCCCTTTCAACTCTGCTCTTCTATTTCAGGCATGCAGTATATTTAGCAAAGTGTTAATGGGGATAGAGATTTGAGGGCAGAGGTGGAGAGTGTAGTGGTAGCACCTAATTCGGGGGACGGGGCAGTGCAAGATGAAAAAGTTTGTCTTTTCCAGCATTTTTTGTGTTCTTTATTGAAGAAATGTGGGGTTTGGGGGGAGTGGGTGTGGGGGGGGTCAAAGCCAGGAAAAGGTTTGAGGAAACTCATCTGAAGCTGTCCCATCGTCATGCAGGGTCTGGTTTCCCAAGCCCAGCAAGAGCCAGGAGAGTTTTGCAGTCTCCCAACAGCCTGAGGATCAGGGTGGGAAGCTCCAAAAGCAGCCGCCATTTCTACAAGGACTCATCGGAGTATTCAAAATGGAGGCCACTTCCGGCAGGCCTGAGGATCCGGCCCAAGCACTGCAGGGTCCCCTTGGGGCAGGATCGAAGGGGGAGAGGCTTCCAGCCAGAGGGGAAGATGTTACCCAGCCACATCTGGAAGGCCGCAGGACCCCCAACTCTTCTGTACGTTAAAGAGGGGCTTGGTGGGGGCACAAGGGAGTCAAGGAGGGGCTGAAGAAAGAGCTCACATTTGGGGAAAGGAGATGGAAAATGGGGGTCGTTTTGGGGTGTGACCCCAGCAGGCAGCAACATGGCTGCATTGGCATTCAGCTCTTATTTCCCCCAGGGTGGCCCACTTTGGTGTGAAGGAAGACAGACAGCCCTGATCCTGAGTGGGGAGGGAAGTCCCAAGTCCGAAATCTCCCAGTGGGGCTTTTTGCCTAAAGCCAAGTTCTCCCCCAGGAAAGATTTCCATTTTGGGCCTCCCGGGTCAGAGAGAGAAGCAGAGAACTGCAGCTGGTTCCATCTGTCTCTGCCCAAAGTCTCCCTGCAGGATTCGGCCAAAGAGCAGAGCGGAAACTTTGAGAGTAATAATAATAATAATAATTCTCCCTCTCACCAGAGATCCCGGCTAATTCAACTAGTTCTGGGACTCAGAGTTTGTTGGGCCCTTCTCTGGAGAGGAATGGAAGGGGAATAATCCCCAGAGGATTCAAAATGAGAGGGCAGAGCTAGAATTAAATCTCTCAGCAAGAATTGAGAGGTTGGGAAGCTCCATGCTTGAAATTGGCCCCAGAGGGAATACACGGCACCTGTGGCTGAAGAAAAGGAAATCTGATTTTTGTGGGCACAGCGGTTAAAGAGAAAACCCCGGGGACGACTTAATGCCTGAACATGTCACAGAACTGGAATAGCTTCCTACTGAGTTAAAAACAAAGTTTACTTTATTTTGAAAGTTAATGCTGAATAGAAAAAGACTGATGCAATAGTGTGACCAGGATAAAATAAAATAATTAAAAAATCTGCTAGTTAAAAACTAGTCATCAGGACATAATTAAAAAAAAATCACACGCACGTACAGAGAATGAGAGAGAGAGAGAAATGAGAGAAATAAAGGATGCCTTTCCCCCCACGTAAGGAAGAAAGGGAGGGGAAGGACCCATGTTCCACTGCCACTCCCTTCCACACATGGGGCCCTGAGGGGGGGGAGCAAAGCCCAGACGTGTCACGTTGCCCATAGAAAAGGCTCAGGAAGGAGGAGGGGAACTGGGGGAACCCTTCACTCCCCCCATTCTGGGAAGAGACTAGGGTGGATGATGGGCTTTGGAGTTGCATTTCAGGGGGAGAGGCAGCCAAGGGGGGTTTGTGAGGCTCCGGTTCCCCTTCGTGTCTTTCCAGGAAAGGCTCCTGGGGGGGAGAAGCCATGCAGGGCCTGGGTCTCCCAAGGGGGATCCGGCTTTGCTGGGGAGGGAAAGGCCAGGGTCTTGTGGAAAAATAAAGCCTTAAAAAAATAAAGGGCCTTTACGAAATTCCATGGGTGAAAGAGAGATCTTTATTTTTGCGCAAAAGGTTCAGAAGTGATTTAACAATCAACAAATTTCTGAACAAGGGGGAGGGTCTAAACTAAAGCTTTATAGGTTTCTTTTTCTCAGGAACAAATGAAGCATAGATGGAATCTTACATTGTATATGGAATCTACTTTGTGTAACATTCAGATAGTTTCTCACACGTTTAGGTCCATTTCTCATGGGAATACAGTGAAGGCAGTTTTTACTTTTATACAATGTTTCTAAATATGCATTAGGTCATTCACGTACAGTTAATACAGCTTTCGGCTAACACAGCTTTCTTTCAGAGATTATGCAGACACATGATTTTTGCTTTTAGTGATTTTTCATTATTATTATTATTATTTTACTTTATTCTTCTTTATTCTATGTTATTCTATTCCTTTCCCACTTTAAGGGGGGTCTCCCTGGAGGGGCCCTCTGGGGCTCTGAGGAAGGGACATCCTGGGGGTCCCTCCTGGCCCCCAAAGCCCCCCGGCCGGGCTCTCCTGGGCAGACCCTGCCCCCCCTTGCCCAAGCCCCCCCCCCCGGAGGAGAAGCCCTCCATTGCAGGGATTTCTGGGGGGGGGAAAGGCCCTTCCAGGACTCCGGCCTCCCCTCCCTCTGCGTCTCTGGCAGTTTCTGCCTCTTTCTCATCCCAGGAAAAACTCTCTAATTCTCTCTCCTTATTGGACGTTTTCCTCTCCCCCCCCCTTTGTCTTTGCTCCTTCAGCCTCTTCTCCAGGAGTCTGATTGGTGGCTGAGCTCCCAGGCAACCCTTGTCTCTTCCCTCCTGCCTGATTGGCTGCTGCTGGGTTGCCACGACGACAGGGGCAGGCCAGGACTAGAGGCAGCCCCTAGGGAGAGAGAGGGGCGGGGCTTTTGTCTTGGCTCAGAAGTGGAGCAGTTGAAGGCGAAATCTTCTCTTTGAGGAAACTCTGATCAGATGCAGCCCAGAGGGGGAGAAAATGAAAGAGTATTTAAATATATCTTTATCTCTCTATCTCTATTTCTATCTCTATATCTATATATCTCTATCTATCTCTATCTATATATCTCTATCTCTATCGCTATCTCTATACCTATATCTCTATATCTCTCTATCTCTCTATCTCTATCTCTATCTCTCTATATATCATCTATCTATATCTATCTATAATTAAAATGAAGGAAAAATTCAAGACTTTGACAGAAGGAAAATATGAAATGGAAAATTAAAAACAGATAAAAAGGAGGAAGATGCAGTGAAATTGGATAGAATAGAAGAGAGCTGGGAGGGACCTTGGAGGTCATCTAGTCCAGCCCCTTCTCAGACAGGAGACTCTATACTCTTTCAGACAAATGGCTGTCCAGTCTCTTCTTAAAAACTTCCATGTTGGAGCATTCACAGCTTCTGGAGGCAGATTGTTCCACTGGTTAATTGTTCTAACTGTCAGGAAGTTTCTCCTTAGTTCTAGGTTGCTTCTCTCCTTGGTTCGTTTCCATCTGTTGCTTCTTGTCCTTCCAGGTTCTTTGGAGAATAGCTTGACCCCCTCTTCTTTGGGGCAGCCCCTGAGACAAACCCCTGACAGTAAAGGAAATAGTGTGGATAAAGAGCTCATAAAAATTAGGGAGTTGAAATAGAAAATAATTTTCATATTAAGATTAATTTTGCTATTAGTTGAAAGTACTTATATTTTACAATTCATGTTTGAACAAATGTGGAACCTTTCCTTGTGTGAAAGGAAAATGTCTCCCCAGCCACTGTGGAGAGAATAACAGAATAACAGAGTTGAAAGGGACCCTGGAGGTCTTCTAGTCTAACCCCCTGCTCAGGCAGGAGACCCTAGGCCCTTTCAGACAAATGGCTGTCCAGTCCCTTCATGCTATGGAAGGATTGGGGCTCTTGGGGCCTTGCAGATGTAGTTTAGTAACAACTCTCCCTCTGGCTGGAAGCTGGAGCCATGGGGGTCCCACAGAATAGCAAGGGGGCACCACTAGGACCCCCAGCCCGGGTGGTTAGCAATTATGATTCTACTACACAATTTGTGGTAACTCTGTGGGTGTCAGTCTAACACTGGTTGTCTGGATGGCCTAAACATAAGCTGTGAATTTCACCCATTAATTCAGTTGATGACTCCGCCTAGCTCAGGAAAGAGGGTTTCTCCCCAAACCAGGTTAAGGAGAGCACATGCTTCCATGATGGTCAGTGGAGTTGGACTCAGTCGGTTCCATTCTGCAGAGCATGCACAACTGTCAGCCACCTGATGGGACACTCACACAACACACTGCAGGGTCCCTGCAACTGAGTGCTGCAAAGGGGACTGAGGGGGTCCCACCAATGCTGGGCTCCACCTGCCTTCCTCTTTTCCAGCACGCCCTCCCAGCCCTTGACAGGAAGGGACAACACCTCCTGCAGCCCTCCTGCCCTTCCAGGACCCCAACTTCATCGGCCTGTCTTCAGCCTTCATGAGGACTTGTTACTCACTGTCACGATCAGAATTGGAGTTTTCCTGCTGCTTTTACAGAGAGCAACCAGATTAAAAAAGAATCTGCCCATATTTAGCAAAATGGAGTCCACTTGGCTGGTTTTCCAAAACTGAAGCCAGACTGAGGAAGCCCCAGAGCCTCAACTGGCTGTGTGTGAAAGTAATCAGAAAGATCACAGGTGACCATAGAGTTTTTCAGAAGCGGTTTGCCATTGTCTCTTTCCCAGGGCTCTGAGAGGTTGGCTGGCCCAGGTTTACCCAGCTGGCTTTGTGCCCAAGGCAAGACTAGAACTCATGATCTCCTGGTTCCTAGTTAAATTTCCTCTCTGTGTGCCAATGGTGCTATCCCAGGCTGTCACTTTCCTACCACTTAGCCAGCTCTCATGCAAAAAATGATCTTTCTAGAAAAGATGGCAAATGAAATTTCACTTCCGTTACAAGGAATTATAAAATCAGCTCCAAATTAGGATTGGTACATGGAGATCTCATTGAAAAGAAAATCTCAAATTCTTAGCATTAGGCTGGGTTCAAGGATTCTGAGTGCTTCCATGGAGATAAAGCACAGGCAGCACTAGAATTAAGTGTCACCAACTTAGAGTGGCACCAAAGTCCATAACTCTGTGTGACCTTCCCTAGCAGCCTCTGGAGGCAAGAGACCCCATTGAAGGACAGCAGAAGTCACTTTCCTGGCTGTTGACCTATCTCCATCCAGCATGACTTTCTGGACATGTCCTAAGAGGAAGGACTAAGACCACTAGAGAACACTGTCCCAAGGGGTCTATCTGTGACTTTTCTCTAATGTGCTTTTCTCCAGCTACCCCTCCTTACATGGAAGAAGTTCAGGGTCCCAAGAGCAGAAGCTCCTTCTCACCGCAATCATCACCCTCCGTGTCTCTGAGACCTCTTCTCCTACGTCTCCAGTGACTGCCTTTGGTGTAAACATCAGACTGAAGCAACATGGAAGGGATCTTGCATCAGAAAAGGATAAATATCACAGGTTATGCTTTTTGTGGCTCACATTAAAGGACAGACAGGAACTGTGCTCTTGAATGTATTTTCTGTCTCTTTCAAGTGAATCCTGGTTTCTCTGTTTGAATCAGGAAAGGCACTGGATATTCCACCCTGTCAGAGTGCTTTGAATTCTAATCCTTTTTTTTTTAGAAAGAGGAAGGAGATTGATTCCACCCCATGAATTATGGACCTCCTGCTTCTTCTTCTGCTTCTGATGCTGCTGGTGTCCCAGCCATTCTCTGGGAAGCTGAGGATGAAATGCCCACTGAATTTGGACCACCAGGATGGGGAAAAGCCATGGAGCTATTACAGGCCAGGAGATTTTCTCATTGGTATAGTCATCTCTCCATCAGGAATAACATCTGCAATATTATCTTTCAACATGGCTCCTTCTAGTCAGTTTCGGTTGTAAGTCGTGATGGAGTTTCATTCCCTCCATTTGCAATTCTAACACTCTTTTTGTTTCTTGTTTTACTTACTCTTATATTGCAGTATCTGAGAAATTTTTTGAATCCTTTTGATTGACACAGCCTCTCTCTTTTGCCTTATTTTCTGAGAGTAGAAACATGAGGCAAATGAAACCTGAAAGAAGTCCATATTATTTTCCTCTCTCTGCTCAATCCTAAATTCATGACTGGAATACTGACTTTGATTGAAAGTAATGATTGAAATGGTTCTAATTTCCTCTGCCCAACCATTTCCATTTTTTTTTATAACCGATTGATATGCAATGTCTGATTTTTAAAGGAATGAAAGATGACTTGTTTTTAGAACAGCTTCTCTGGGTCACTTATTAAAAATCTCCTTCCTTTAATGGTGGTTCTTCTTTAATGACTGAATTATTCTGGGCTATGATTATTAGTACAGCTAAAAATGATTGTATGTTTCTGATATGTTAAACCTTTTTGAGGACTATCCCCATCCTCAACACTAACAATATTAAAGGGTGATGAGTGACTATCATTTGCCTCTAGTTCTGGATTAATAATGGCTTACGTTTCAGCTAGTTTATAGAGAAAAATGATGATTGATTGGAGAAAAAGTATTTTTGTTGTTGCTGTTGATGATACTAATATTAGCATGATCATTGTTTTACACTAGTTTATACTATGGAAAGGTACTACGTATGATTTGGAATATTGAACAGATGAAGAAGAATCCCCAACTCTTGCGCAATTACACACTTGGCTACTACATCCATGACAACTATGATAACACCATTGGCACTTCAGATGCCTTGCTGGACATGCTATCTACTGGAGAAGCCAATGTTCCCAACTACAGCTGTGGACGGAAGGACAAGCTTTTGGCTCTTGTTGATGGAGCTATAAGAGACATCTCCATCCAGATTTCAACATTAGCAGGCACCTACAAAGTCCCACAGGTTTGTGTTTGTCCTTCCCTTTTTGTCAAGTGAGTGGGGTGTTGGTGTGTAAGCGATAGATCCAACCATGTCTTCTCTAGGTAATTCAAGATAATTTTGAATAATAATAATGATTAGTCTATACTTTGAAAGGCATTTTACTCCCTTCCAAGAAATGGCACCAAGTTAATGACGCCCATCTCAAAGCAAAAGACTATTTCTCCCAAACAGCCCATCTCCTCTCTGTTTCTGAAAGATTTTGTGTAGGCGCAGGGCTGCAGATCCCCCCTAAGACGTTTTTGTAGGAGGACTGTGCCCACCGCAACATCACTAGCATCAGTTTAGATGATGAAAGATTCCTCAGGATCAGGGAGTTTAAGAACTCATGCAAGAGTCACCACGATGTAAAAAAGATGTTGAGACTCTAGAAAGTGTACAGAGAAGAGCAACAAAGATGATTAGGGGACTGGAGGCTAAAACATATAAGGAAAGGCTGCTGGAATTGGGTATGTCCAGTTTAACGAAGAGAAGGACAAGGGGGGACATGATACCAGTGTTCCAATATCTCAGGGGCTGCCATAAAGAAGAGGGAATCAAGCTATTCTCCAAAGCACCTGAAGGCAGGACAAGAAGCAACAGATGGAAACTAATCAAGGAGAGAAGCAACCTAGAACTAAGGAGAAACTTCCTGACAGTTAGAACAATTAACCAGTGGAACAACCTGCCTCCAGAAGCAGTGAATGCTCCAACACTGGAAGTTTTAAGAAGAAACTGGATAGCCATTTGTCCGAAATGGTATAAGGTACCTGCCTGAGCAGGGGATTGGACTTGATGACCTCCAAGGTCCCTTCCAACATTGTTGTTGTTGTTGTTATTGTTGTTACTATTATTATTATTATTATTAACGTTAGCATTATACACTTACATTGAACTGAACTTTGGGATTTAACTTATATCACTACTAGAAAAAATCCAATCATATCTTCTGAGAAGTATCTTGAGGGTGGATGAAAGGACTTCAGCTGCTACCTTCACAGCAGAATTGGGAATTTATATAATTTATAAAATTGAGGCATATAATTATTTTTAATAAAATTAATGGTATGGAAACTGATAAGAGTCCCCAAACGCTATTAGAGCAAACAAATTTCATTTAAAACATTCTTGATTTTATATTAGAAACTGTCGTCTCTCTGTCGTAAATTCTGGGGTTATAAAGAAATACTATTTTCATTAATTATGCTTATTCTATTGTACTTATTTTTCTAAATTCTGTTTTTACATGCAGTCGTTAATGTTCTCTGTTTTCTATTCTGTATCTTGATATGGCGTAATGACTAATCAACAGGAAATGTTCTAATATGTGCATGAGAAAAAAGTTGGATTCATTAAAAGCTAAACATTGGATCCCAAATCCAACACAGAATTTTTCATTGTTTTTTAGGTCAGTGATATAATTACTTCAGAGGCTCTGAGTGATAAAAGTCAATTCCCTTTTTTCCATCCGATGCTCCCCAAAGAAGGGATCCAGTACCCAGCAATTGTCCAAATTTTCCTCCATTTTGGATGGACCCTGATTGGTCTCTTTGCTCCAGACACAGAGAAGGGAGAGAATTTCATGAGGACGTTTACTCCTATGCTTGTCAAGAATAGAATTTGTGTTGTTATATCACAACGATTCCCAATGACTGGACATACCGCATTCCTCAGGGATGCCCTCTCTAAGTGGAGACAAGTCAACGTCTTTGTACACTTCATAGAATTTGATTCCATTTGGGACACAATTCTTCCCTTCCATTCAGCACTTGAAGGTTTGCCAGGACCCATTGAAGGGAAAGTCTGGATCATGACAATGGCTGGAGTATTTTTAGGAAGAAAGGATTGGCGTCTCAAGCACATCCATAGTATTTGGAGCTTTCCCTTTCAGTGGAAAAAGGGTTGGAAAAATGATAATACCTATAAATCACCTTTCTTTGTGGAACCTAAATTTCAAGCTGAGTATTTTCACTGTTCTGTTTCAAAACGCATCTTTTCTGTCAAAGGCTGGAGAAGATGCACTCAGAAAGCACCAATGGAAACCCCAAAGAAAAAGTATAGGATGCAGGTTCAAAATGATGGCTATACCTACAGTGTCATTAAGATTCTGGCCCATGCCATGAGTACTGCATCCCAACCCCAGAGGAGAAGGAAGACAGGTGAAGTGAGGTTGGGGGCTCCAAGGCTGCAGCCGTGGAAGGTATGGGGTCCCAACAAGGATCCATCAAACTAAATTCCTTTTCAGTGTCTTTTTTGCTCTCTGGGCTTGGTGGTTTAAGATCTTAAGCTTCTGTACAACATCTCCTACTTATCGGAAGAGTGCTGCATCCTCCCTTCAGCAGCCAAGATCTTTTACATATTTGGAGAAAAGTTCCCAGACTTTTTCAGATTTGAAGCTCCTGTAAACTAGGATAAGAAACAATGGTTGGAAACTGATCAAAGAGAGAAGCAACCTGGAATTAAGGAGAAACTTCCTAACACTGAAGGCAATTAACCAGTGGAAGAGATTGCCTTCAGAAATCGTGGGTGCTCCATCACTGGAGGTTTTAAAGAAGAGGCTAGACAGTCACTTGTCTGAGATGGTATAGGTTCTCCTGCTTGAGCCGGGGGCTTGACTAGAAGACCTCCAAGGTCCCTTCCAGCTCCTATTCTTTTCTATTCTGTTCTGTTTTGTTCTATTCTATTCTATTCTTCTGCTTGATGTCTTTCTTCAAGGCTTAAAGCGGCTCCTTCCACTGGATGACATTATCAACAAATTAATAATACTATTATTATCATAACATTAAAATATTACTATTTTATGATAATCAGAAATCATTCTACACAAAGAATAATGTGAGAAAAACTACAAATGAAATATTAATACAGATTATAGCTGCCATTCATTAAATTCATACAATTGTGTATCACATTACATAGAAAGCAAACACAGGGTGAGTCATAAAGGACTCAAATGTTTATACACCATTGCACAGAGTATGAACAGCAAACAGGGTGAACTAGAAATTCAGGTTAATGAGGGCAGATACGATATTGTTGCCATTACGGAAACATGGTGGGATGAAACCCACACATGGAACACACAGCTAGAGGGATTTAAATTATTTAAAAGAAACAGACCAAATAAAAGAGGAGGAGTAGTTGCTCTCTATATAAGAAATAACTACATCTCTACAGAAATAGAGCACAACTATGATGAAAACTGTCTTGAATGCATTTGGGTCAATATAAAAGGGGGGGGGGCGATGACATTGCCATAGGTGTATACTACAGGCCACCCAACCAAACAGAGGACATAGATGAATGTTTTGCTAGTCAGCTAACTAGGTTATGTAGGAAGCACATCACAATAGTAATGGGGGACTTTAACTACCCTGACATCAACTGGGAGACAAACTCTGCACCAAGTGGAAGATCAAGCTGATTCCTTGAAACCTAGCAGACAACTTTGTCTCCCAAAAGTAGAGAAGGGAACTAGGGGATTAGGCATTTTGGATCTAATTCTCACTAACAGAGATGAAAAGATAGAAGGTGTTGAAGCCACAGGAACATTGGGAGGAAGTGATCATGCAATATTGGAATTCAACATTATGGAAGCACAAGCAATAGAACACAGTCAAACTACATTAACCCTGAATTGTATCTGAAGAGGGATGAGAGGGAAGAAAGCAGAGGAGAGAGAAAAGAGTAAAGGAGGGGAGAAGGAAGTAGGAAGGTTGGAGGAAAAGAGGAGAAGTGGGGAGAAAGGGGAGGAGGGTGGTGAAGGAAAGAGAAGAGGAGAGGAAGAAGAGGGAAGTAGGGAAGAAAAGAAAGGGTGAAAGAAGGTAGAGAAGAAGGAGTGTGGATACAGTGAAAGGGGAAATGGGCGAGCAACACCAAAAGTCATGTGTATGTATTTATTTCATTTTATTAAAAGTATCTTATATGAATGTAAAAAGAATGTATATTAACAGCTGATAAATATTATGGTATATGTGTGGGGGAGAGTTTGGAAAAATAAAAAAAATAAAAAATTATTAGAAAAAAAAAGAACACAGTCAAACTAGAGTCTTGGACTTCAAGAGAGCGAATTTCAATAAACTTAGAGAGGGCTTGGGAAGGATTCCATGGATGAGAATCCTCAAGGGGAAAACAACTCAAGAGGCTTGGGAAATTTTGAAAAATGAGATAATAAAAGCCCAGTCTAGCACAATACCAACAAAGAGGAAAAATAACAGCTCTCAAAACAAACCAGCATGGCTGCATAAAGAATTCTCTGATAAATTGAAAGATAAAAAGGACAAGTATAGAAAGTGGAAAGAGGGGCACAACTAAGTCAGAATATCTGGAAATAGCCAGAGCCTGCAAAGATGAAGGGAGGAAAGCTAAGGCTCAAAATGAACTAAGGCTTGCGACCAAAGTGAAAAATAACCAAAAAAAAGCTTCTTTCAACATGTAAAAAACAAGAAAAAAATGAAGGAAATGATTGGTCCATTAGTGGGTGAAAGTGGCAAGAAGGTGACAAGCATCAGGGAGAAAGCGGAACTATTTAACTCATTTTTTGCATCTGTCATTACACAAAGGGAAAAAACAGACCAACTTATGAAAAATAGTGCCATAAAAAACAGAATAGAAACACAAGTTAAGATAGGCAAGAAAACGGTAAGTGAGCACCTGTCCAGCCTAGACGAGTTCAAATCACCTGCTCAGGCAGGAAACCCTACACATTTTGGACAAATGGCTGTCCAGTCTCTTCTTTACAACTTCCAGTGTTGGAACATTCACCACTTCTGGAGGCAGGTTGTTCCACTGGTTAATTATTCTAACTGTCAGGAAGTTTCTCCTTAGTTCTAGGTTGCTTCTCTCCTTGCTTAGTTTCCATCCGTTGCTTCTTGTCCTGCCGTCAGGCCCCTTGGAAAATAGCTTGACCCCCTCTTCTTTGTGGCAGCCCCTGAGATATTGGAATACTGCTATCATGTCCCCCCTTGTCCTTCTCTTTGTTAAACTAGACATACCAAATTCTAGCAACCGTTCCTTATATGTTTTAGCCTCCAGTCCCCTAATCATCTTTGTTGCTCTTCTGTGTACTCTTTCTAGAGTCTCAGCATCTTTTTTACATCGTGGTGACCAAAACTGGATGCAGTATTCTAAGTGTGGCCTTACCAAGGCATTGTAAAGTGGTATTAATACTTCACGTGATCTTGATTCTATCCCTCTGTTAATGCAGCCCAGCATTGTATTGGCTTTTTTGGCAGCTGCAGCACACTGCTGGCTCATATTTAGATGATTGTCCACTAGGACTCCAAGATCCCTCTCACAGTTACTACTATTGAGCAAGGTACCCCCTATACTATACATGTACATTTGGTTTTTCTTGCCTAAATGTAGAACCTTACTTTTTTCACCATTGAATTTCATTTTGTTAGATAGCGCCCAGTGTTCAAGTCTGTCCAGGTCCTCTGGTATGTTAAGAGCACTGGGCCTAGAACAGAGCCCTGGGGCACCCCACTACACACTTCCCTCCATGTAGATGCAGTTCCATTGAGGACCACATGCTGAGTATGGCCGGTCAGCCAGCTACGAATCCATCTGGCAGTGATGCTGTCTAACCCGCATTTTTCTATCTTATCGAGTAGTAGGTTGTGATCTACTTTATCAAATGCCTTACTGAAGTCCAATTAAATTATATCCACAGCATTCCTCTGATCCACTAATTTTGTCACTTGGTCAAAGAATGCAATAAGGTTTGTCTGGCATGAACTGTTTTTGACAAACCCATGTTGGCTTTTAGTAGTGATTTTGTTTGCCTCTAGGTGTTCGCTGATTCGTTGTTTGATTATCTTTTCCAGAATCTTCCCAAGTATTGAGGTCAGGCTGATAGGTCTGTAATTTCTTGGATCCATTTTTTTTCCTTTTTTGAAGATGGGAACTACATCAGCTCTTTTCCAGTCCTCTGGTAGTTCCCCAGTGCTCCAGGATCTTTGAATGATGATTAGGGTCTAATTGTTTTTCGTAACTCCCCACTTTTACCAGTAATATTAATATTTATTTGAGTACAATTTTTGTGAAGGTTTTCTCCACTTAATTATCTCATACCATCCAGAACTTAATTAACTAGATCTCCATTCATCACACCATGAAGCATTTTGTTAATTCTTTGTTAAAAACAAATTATACCACCTGTTAAGGAAGTTTAACAATGTGTGTGAATGAGTTCAGAGGACCAGAAAAAGAGATGCAGGGAAGGATCAGAGAAGATGGTTTGGGGGGGGGCAAAGAACAGCTGTGTAACAGTGAGAGAAAGAAACTCAGAAAAAGTCCCCCCTAAATTTTTTGACTGTCAAAAGAGATGGTGAAAGATTTGTACTTTCACACTGCAAGATTTTGTTAATATATCCTTACAATAAAATAGAATTACTTCCTCTGGTCATTTTTCCTATCTCCTCTACCTGAATGAAGATTAGCCTTGCAACTTTCTTCTTAACAAATCCTTGCTTTCTGGTAATCACCCTGTTGTTTGCAAGGAGTTTATGAATATTCTAGTTATTTGTGTATTTTGTTTACTTGATTGGAGACCTTTGCTAGATTGTTAAAAGTGACTGACAATTTTTGTCAATTACATTTATTGCTGAATCTTTGTACTTCAGTTTTGAAGATAATGGTAACACTTGTTCTCCCAACTCACAATATTTGCAAGTTAAACAACCATAGAAGAAAGATTCAAATTAAAAAGTGATCAGAGATAAGAAACCAAGATTTCTGCTTTTAAATTCCTGGATGTTTTTATTCTAGTTCCATCCATTTCTAAAGAAGAGGGAATTGTACAATCTTTCCCTGCTGAAAGTGTACTTGGATCAGAATGGAGACATAGCAGCAGATCTGGAAATTATTAGTAGCATGGTTCTCCCCAAGGAGGATCCCATCAACAAGCAATTGGGGACTTTTGAAAGACAAAGACTTACAATCAACCAAGATGCTTTGTCACAGTTAAAGTTGCTCAACAAGGTGGGGAAAATATTGATCTATTTTCTCTTTCTTCCAAAGCCGTTTCAAATGGGCTAAACCCAGTGAAAAAAGTGGGTAACCTTCACTGAAAATTGAATGTGTGGCGTAAAACCTCTATAATTTTCTTAGGCAGATAAGCATGCTTCAGTACTATTGACCAAGGCTTCCCTTCTGATTCTGTCAAGCTGAATCCTGTTGTAAGCTGATCCAAAATGAAAACTGGTGAGACAGGGCCTTATATGCTGGAGATTTTGGTCATTGTCTCTAATTGTTTAATTTCTAAAGGGCACTCGTTTGCTGCTCCCTTGGTAGTTTCCAAAACTGGGGGAACAGCAACTTCGGAAACCAACAGGGTGGCAGCAGACAGCTGGATGCATATGAGGAAAGCGACTGGGGGGGAGAAAGGAGGAAGGGAGAACAGCAACTTCGGAAACCAACGGTGGGACAGCGGACAGTTGGGTGCATACGAGGAAAGGGATTGGAGGAAGGAAAGAGGAAAAGGGAACAGTAGTCTTGGAAACTACCAAGGGAGCAGCAAACGCGTGCCCTTTAAAAATAAAACAATTAGAGACATCGAGTGGAATGATCAATGATCAGGTCAAAAAGCTGGGTGCAAAGCCAGCTAGTAACATAAAGAGAACTCCCATTAACTTGTTTTCATGCTCTGATGATGTCAGCAGTGCTGGCCGACAAAAGCTCAGCATTTGTATTAAACAGCTTTTAGTTTGATATTATCCTGGTGTTCGAATTTATTTATTTTATCATATATATATATATATATTTGCTCCTCGAAGCACGAAGCTGAAAGCACCAACCTGAAGATGACGAATGGGACTTCGTCGAAACGTCGCCAAGACACTTCCAATTTTACGCGGGAGAAAACCCAAACAACCAAAGACCTATATATATATATTTTAACTTTAAACTCTCCTGGTGAACGCGCTTTATTCATTCCATTTATAATTATGCCCGGGAGTTGCATTTCACCATCGGAAACCAACGGTGGGACAGCGGACAGCGGACAGTTGGGTGCATACGAGGAAAGGGATTATATATGTTTTCTGAGGTTTTCGCGGGTGTTTGTATGTAGGTCGTTGGTTGTTCGGGTTTTCTCCCGCGTAAAATTGAAAGTGTCTTGGCGACGTTTCGACGAAGTCCCATTCGTCATCTTCAGGCTGGTGTTTTCAGCTTCGTGCTTCGAGCAGCAATGTGTGGTCTTAGCTGTTTCTTCCTTTTAACTGTCAGTGGGGGTATGAACTGATTGGGTGGGAGCTTGGCTGTGTTCTGATTGGGTGGAGGTGTGTTCTGATTGGTTAGGGGCTTGACTGTGCTCTGATTGGCTGGGGGGTTGGCTGTGCTCTGATTGGCTGGGGGGTTGGCTGTGCTCTGATTGGTTGGGGGAGTGTTCTGTTTGGTTGTGCTCAGGTTAGTCTGAGTTGCAGAGGGGTTTAAGATTTTGGGCTGCCTTGCTATTTTTTGGCTTCGCGTTCTTCATGGAGGGTGTCAGTTTGCTTCATGTATGGATTGGAGGGGTTTAAAGTGGCTAATGATGCAGCTGTGGTCTGGCTTCTGGTTGTGGTCGTGCCTCATAGTCAGTGTGGCTTTGGGTTTGTTTTTTGCGTGGATGTTTGGTGGTGACCTCCTGTGTGGTTTTTGTGAGTGTGGGTCTGGTATCATTTTTTGTGTTAGGGAGTCGTTTGTCAATAAGGGCGGGTTCCAAATGGCTGGTAGGCGGGAGGTATCATCTCGCTTGTTCATGCTGTGTGGGCGTTTTTCTATCTCGATGGCTTCTCTGATTATTCTGTTATTAAAATGTTCACTTTTGGCAATGGTTCTGGTATTTTTAAAGTCCATTTCATGTCCTGTAGCTTTAAGGTGTTGGACCAGGGAAGATGTTGGTTCCTCTTTTTTGATTGAGTTCTTATGTTCTTCAATGCGTGCACTTATTCTTCTGTTGGTTTGTCAGATGTATGTGGTGGGACAATTGGTGCATGGGATTCGTTACTCCTTGATTTTCTAATTCAATTTTATCTTTGGGGTTTCTAAGGATGGTGGATATTTTTTCGTTTGTGCAGAATGCTGTTTTGATGTTGGGTTTATGGAGGATCTTACTGATTCTGTCTGTGGTGCCTTTTATGTATGGAGGAGGGCTTTGCCATTTTCTTGTTCTTTGTCTTGGATTTTAGTGGGGGTTTCTTTTTGGATTAGGTTTGTAATCTTATTTCTTTGGAATCCATTGGATGTTAGTACATTGGTGAGAGTGTGTAGTTCAGTTTTTAGGTGTTGTTCGTCAGCTAAGCGTTTTGTTCTGTAGATGAGTGTCTTGGCTACAGAGTTGATCTGTGCTGGGTGGTGGTGTGAGAGAGCGTGCAGATAGCGGTTTGTGTGTGTTTTCTTCTGGTAGATGGTGTGTCCTAGGGAGCCATTGGATTTCTTGTAGACTAAGACATCCAGGAAGGGAAGTTGGTTGTTATCTTCTGTTTCCATGGTGAACTGTATTTTGGGGTGTAGGCTGTTGAGGTGTGTGAGGAAGTTGTCCATTTTTTCTTTCCCATGTGGCCTTATTATGAAGGTGTCGTCTACGTATCTGAGCCAGAGTTTGGGTTTGTGATCCGATTTTTCTAGAGCTTGGGTTTCAAAGTGTTCCATGTAGAGGTTGGCAATGAGAGGTGAGAGGGGTGACCCCATGGTTGCTCCTTCTGTTTGTTTGTATTTTTGTCCATTATAGATGAAGTATGTGTTGGATAGGCAGTGGTTGGTCAGATCTAAGATGTGTTTGGGGGGGGGTTATATTTGTCTTGGATAGTTGTCAAGGCTTCTTTGATAGGCACTTGGGTGAAGAGGTATATGACATTGAAGCTCACGAGTAGGACGCTGGGCTGTAAGTTTTGTTTCTTTATGATCTCTATAAACTGGAATGAGTTTTTTACGTGTGAGGTGATGGATTCTGCATAGGGCTGTAGTTGTTTGGCGAGAAATTTGGCTAGGTTTTGTAGAGGGGAGCCTATGGAGCTGACTATAGGTCTGAGTGGGGTTCCTTCTTTGTGTATCTTGGGGAGACCATAGAGTTTGGGGCATCTGGATGATTTCTCTCTGGGAATGATTCTTTGCTGGATCTCTTCGCTAATGGGGAGGCTTTTATTTTGGATCTGGTGGTTTTTTCCAGGTAGGTGGTGGGATCTGTATTTAGGGGTTTGTATGTGGAGTCTTGGAGTAGGTTGGTTAATTTGGTTT